>NC_134827.1:57468479-57643803 GCF_004210375.1 Tachypleus tridentatus
CAGAGATCCTTTAGTCTTTACATATCTTCTTCCAACTAGACAGAGTAGCGGAATTATCCAATGCAACATTACCTTACTGACAAGAGAAAACACATCTCTCAACACTTTTATCACTCCACTTTCAGTTTCTTTCAAATGTAAAATGAATTTCAAAGACTGTCCAGTACATTCCAAATTACAGACAGAATCAATCACCTTCACTTGTACAAACTGACAGAACTGGTCTGTGTTGGCAAGCTATTTGTCTTGCATGTGATTATATCACTAACTTATCAAATCTCTCCAGTTCTACCTTTCATGTAAAGGCCAATTTAAATCAGAGTGCATTATTTATTTATTTGCTTTGCTAGATGTAAACATCTCTGACTTGTACACAATGACACCCTTAAACCCTAAGATCCCAAACACCTCAACTTTCCAAATCACAATGGCATTGGTGACATGAGTGTACTGGTATTATGACATGATCCCCACAAAAAAGTATCATTGCAAAATCCAAAAAACATAAACTTATATTTAACTAAATTTTTGCACCACATGGAAGTAATAAATGTTTTTTAAAGTGATTATTATCTTCCTTGTATTTCACTCCTGTTACCATGACATCATATACATGTATTCCCTGATGAATATTCTTTTTATTAAAAAATCCGTTTTCAACTTATGGAAAAATGTTATTTACAGAGTTGTGAGAGCATCATACAGTTTTTATATTTTTTTTTTCGTTTGTGTATGTTATAAATGAAACTAGTGATAAACTGTCAATGACATATATAATAGTTCTTATTTTCTTTATACAAAGAGACAAAGAAAGATAAAAGCTGTTGCACATCAATTGAAAGCACAAAAGATGTTTGTTCTGAGATTTTTTTTCAAATAATTTATGAACAAACTTATATAAATTAGTGACAGGTTATGATAACTCTGGAATTAGTGTATCCAGTGTAGTTAAACTGAATGAACAATTATCAGTGTTCGATTTTACTTCTTACAGTAGAGTTACCCTGGATGTAATAATGTCTCCATTAATAAATAATATGAAATTGAAAAGTCCCCTTATTGATATAATGCTAATCATAGTACAATATATATGCACCACTTACATATTAGATTTGTTTCTTTTTATATAACTTCTGTTTGTGTATGTATGTGGTTTATTAAGAAATTCCAACTTTTAGTAACATGTGCACTGTTGTAACAAGGAAAATATATAGAGGATAATGTAATTTAAAATAATGTCTTCATCACTAATTGATTCATTGTTGTTGTGATATAATGCAGTTTGCAACTTAATTATTCATATATGTTTATGTGAAATTTAGTAGTACAGTGACATTTAAAAAAATAATTTATATGATCCACGTGAATTAACATGCAAAGTCCATCCAATTTATAAGATTTAAATTGGAAAACGTTTTGCAAAGTATACTGATGTTTTTTTTAAACTATTGTCATACAACAATTGCTTCCACAAATTCTAAATAAACTTTATCATGAACCTAATTTTGTTGGTGAACAATGAAATATTAGATATAACTGCATGTGTGTGAAAGTCAGCACCTGTGTGTGTAATCTTATAGAAGAAAGTACATTTGTTTTTATTCATGACATTTACTTTTCTCATAACGTTTTCAAATACATTTGGGAACGCAAACTCATCCACATAAGAAAAAGCCTCCAATTAAGACAAATAATATTTATGTTTTAAAATTTCTCAGATAATCTTTTCAGGTAAAATTAAGAGCATGGTCATTTCTACACATAACCAGAAAAAAATTGTTTCCATAAAACTAAAATGCAGAGATTATACAATTAATCTGAGAGTTACCAATGGGGTTCATCAAATCCATTAGTTGCAAAAAGTTGGGTACACTATAAACCAAACATCTGAGTAAACTGAGGGTTCAGTACATTATAAACAAAAATTTAGAGTATAAAGAGGGTTGAGTACACTTTACTAAGATAATTCTGAATAATTACTTCAAGAAATGTTGCAATAACCATAGCAGATATAAATAGCAGTTGAAAGGCATGTAAGTGAAGGACATTTATAACTTGTTTGGCGTCATAGGAACAATAATGCTACCAAAATATGGTCACATTTAGAAAGATTATTTAACACCCTTTTCTACACAAAATTTTGACATTGTAAAACAAAGGAATACATGTACAGATCAACTTGGAACGTCAAAACCATCCAAAAAGAGACCTGAAAAAAGTCATACCCCTCACCCATGGTACAGAACGTGCAGTATCTTGCAACAGATGAGAAAACATCAACATGGATGTCAGTCAGTAACAAAATGCATCTTCATCATCATGTAACATAATAAAGAGTATGCCCATCTCAAAAATGCCAGAAGTCACATTTGAAAAGGTACCACTATTTTATTTTATTACAAACAACCTCAATTATAACCTGTTGCGAAACTCAACGGTAATATCAATGACACTTAATACTAATAATTAACACCAGAAAACACTTAATATTAATCAATAATTAGACATAACACTACACAACAGTAATTAATAATGACTAAATTATACTCATTAAATCAAAATGTTCGTGTAAAACGACGCCATGGATCCACTGAAAATGAAGAATCAAGTTTGCCAAATCTGAATAATGAATATACTCGTATAGTTCAGAGTTGTTAGCCAAAATTAATGTGTAATCTGAGGTTTGCGTATTCGAATTCCCGTGACACCATACATGCTCGCCCTTTCAGCCATGGGGAAATTATAATGTGATGGTCGATCCCATTATCCATTGGTAAAAGAGTTGCCCAAGAGATGGCAGTGGGTGGTGATGACTAGCTGTCTTCCCTCTCGTCTTACACTGCTAAATTAGGGACGGCTAGCACAGATAGCCCTCGAGTAGCTTTGTGCGAAATTCCAAAAAACCAAACCAAACCATTTTCAGCAAACATTCTCGTGAAGAGATTCTTTTGAGATTCAAAAACACCCTTTCATGGATTCAAATTTCTCAGAACGGAACTTTCCTGAAAAGTTCAAATATGTTGACAGATGTTTTGTTTCATAGTGACGTCGAAGAGTGTACTCTTTCAAAACGGCAACACTTTTGGTGGATATCACACAAGTAGCTTTCTGGTTTTTTGTTTCCACAAAGTACTTTTCTCCCCATTCTTCATTGAAAGCACGACACTCAAAGTCCACTTTTCTTCTTTTAAAAGCAGCCACAACGATGGATGAAAAAACAACAACACAGGATCTGAAAATAAAAAACACAGAGCGCTGTGAGAAAAGTATTGTACTGGTCCAAGAACGCACAAACCAAATTTATTGAAACGTACGTTTGCCACGATACTTACCTAAGAACGAGTTACGAATAAGAGATATGAGCTTGCTGAAGCGGTTAACCCTCGGCTGCTGAATTTACAAGACGAGTCGATGGGACGAGGGTTAAGTCTGTTCTTGTTTTCGAAATCCTAATGCTCTCATAGATACATGCCTCGATATGAATAAACGGACAGCAAGGACGAAAGAAGAATTTTCCTATTGGTTAAATATGTGCGTAACAGCCTTGTTTCTTTTTATCATAACGTCTTGTGTTTGCGAGCTTGAAGCGACAATCGGTGTGATTTATTTTGTTATGACAGTCGGACATTTGATGAAATGCCACATTTTATTTCCAAGCGGCTAGCTGCTAGCGGGCCAGACAAAATTACCTCGAGAGCCGTAGTTTGGTGACCCTTGGTATAGCTTGTTGACCAAACACATTAGTAGGTAAGGATGTTAGTGACAGAACAAGTTTAACTGTACAGCGTATTAACCAGACACAGTAGAATGTAAGGATAATGGTACAGCTGCGTGAATAGACACAACATCATATAAGAATGTTGTACAGTAAGAACAATTTTGTACAACTGAAGTAGATGTCAGTTGTTTTTGAAAGTTCTTTTTTGTTTATAAAAAAGATTAAAGATAAGTAAGAGGCCTTTTTTTTGTTCTTTAAAATCTATAGCTTGCTGTAGTTGTAATGACTAACACATCTATAAAAAAGTATTTATTTCGTATAACATTGAGTATTATTTCAAATATAGCAGTGGCAGTGTTTTTTAGTGTAAGATACCAGCTTTATTAACATTCACAATATTTACACATATGGTTTACTGTTGTTCTAGAAGTCTTTCATGTAAGCTCATCATATGACATGTGATGATTAGAGATATTCAAGACCTCTGTTTTGTTTTTCTGCAATTTTTTTTTAATTTTCTGTCAACATAAATTTATGAAATGCAATCCCATTGTTGCTTGGCTAGTCTGAGGTACGATGAAAGCAAGAATTTTAAGTGTGTTACGTTAATGCTGTTTTATTATTTGATGTATTGTAATCTGTTACAGCTGTCATGAACTTGCAGATCAAATTCCGATGTTCTATCTGGCATATTCACAAATCCACTACTTAATGCCATCATGTGTCTAACCTCTTGTTGGTTCTTTGACATCAGTAACCAGGTCCTCACTACTTTACTCCAGGTGATTTAATATTGTTGGTTCTGTTTCTCGATTTGCATTTCAATTGCTTTTTTATGACAAGTTGGCTCAATATTAGCAGCAAGGTTTCTTTGCGAATCAATTGAAAACCAAACTAATACAGTAATGTACTGGAAACTTTTCTACAATGATATTTAAAACTAGATGTGTTTAAAACTGACAAGCTATAAACGAAAGCAATCAGAAGTTTTGTTTATCAGTAGAACTTGACTGTAGAATAACATTGGTAATTAAACAACAATGTTGAACCAGGCGTTAGAAGATGTTTGATATAGACGAGTTACACGGATTGTATACAAAGTTATAAATACCAAAGAAAATAAACCTAGTTTACCTTATTTTATGCACGTGTTATTAATATTTGAAATGATTTTGATTTATTTTAAATAGGTAGCTTAAAACACAAAGTATCAGCCTTTAATAAAATATAAAAACTGTGTTTATTTGATTGTTATGAAAGCTATAAATGGATAGTCGTGTTTAATACCTCACGAGTATCGAAACCTGGTTTTCAGTGTCATGAAACTGAACACTTACTACTGATCCACCAGTAATGGGTGTGAAAGATGTCTTGTTTGTTTTTTTCACAGACAGTGGTTAAAATGATGTTCAACATAAAGCAGTGATTAGATAATTATCCATTAAATAACGTGTCTTAAAACATCGATAAATGAAGGTTTAATATCTCCTAATTAATGATATTTACGGTGTTTTAAGTTTGTTTTTGTTTTTGACTCAACACAATAAATGCATATTTGTGTATGTTTTCAATCTATATTTATAATGACAAAATTCATGTTTGTTTGCACTCTTAACTTCTCAAAGTAGCCTACTGAGCCAATGCCAACCAAAATTTGTATGTCAACATTATGATATGACGGATTAGAACACTCTATTGGTTGTTTTCTTTCCTTAGTTTATTTCTTTCTTGTTTTTATTTATTCTGATAATGTAGTTTGTCATAAAGATTATTTTATAGGAACATTTATGTATATATACATGTGTTTATATTGCAGAGCCTAAAGCTGATATAACAGCCGTTTGGATATTATTTTACTTCCATAAAAGATAAGGTAATTAATTCGCCTTGCTCTAAGTAATAAAGTGACCCACAGTAGTTCAGGTGACGATGTGTAGAACTGGTGTTTTGTGGTATTCATTCTGTTATCTCTCAAACTAGTTGTACTTAATACATTGGAGACGTGTTTAGCAAGATATGGAATAGGGTGACGATGTCTATAACTGGAGTTTTGTGGTATTCATTCTGTTATCGCTCAAACTAGTTGTACTTAATACATTGGAGACGTGTTTGGCAAGAGATGGAATAGGGTGGGCGATGTGGGCTACCTGCCTCCACTCTAGCCTGTCTCTTCACATTTGGCGCAGATAGTATTGATGTGGCTTTTTTGAGAAATCCAACGAGTAAACGACAAGCAAGGTGGCATATTTTAAATGTGTTAATTACTTGAGTTTAGGTGAACAGAGTGTACCTCAACCACTTCTGACAACTTTCTTTTTATATATTTTGTTACATTTGATTGTTTTTGACTATCAGAAGTAGGTTCAGAAAGGATAGAAAAGGACCGTGTGATTTTTTGTGTTTTAAGGGAATTATATATTTTTGTTTTATATAATAAAAAAGTTCTAGGTTTTGTTTATTTGAAGTTAAGCACAAAGCTTAATAGGCTAATAATATAAGAGTATAATAGGGTATCCGTGCTCTGCCCACCACTTGTATCTAAACCCGGTTTCTGGCGTTGAAAATTCGCAGCCATATCTTTGTGCCACTAGGAGCCAAGAGAACTTTCAAGAGACACTATGGTTTTAATAGAAAATCCATACCTCGCACCAGAAACATATAAATGTTTGACTTTTTTTCTCTAAATATTATTTTGTTTCTTTGTTTGGAAATTCTCATAAAGTTACAAAAAGGATATCGGTACATAGTTGCCATTATTGTCGAACCAATAGACTCTAGGCTTACTTGTTTCTTTTGTTACTCTTTTAATACATCGATGGTCCCCGAAGCATTTTTGTAACAATTCTATTGAGCAAATGCACTTTTTCGTTTTAAGTACTCTGAAGATATTTTTTTCATAAACCATAGCACAAATAAAACATTTTTATGTTAAAGTTAAACATAAATGCACGTTTCTTACAGATTAAACCCATTAATAAACCAGTGTGTGATTTACTTATGTTTTGCATGAATAACAAAGAAAGTATTGTTATACGTGTAAAATTTAGAATGTTGGCTTATTCTTGGACTTCTTAGTGCTAAACAATTGTCTAGCTGTGCTCTGTTACTTTATAAAAGTGAATTAATTCCATTATTCGGACAAAGGCTCAAACAAATATTTGGTAACAACGGAAGATTCTGCTGAACTGCTCTCTCTCTGGTGAATAGTCTAAAATTAGAAGCAAACCCTAGTTAAGTCTTAACTGGCCATTGACGAGGATATTTAACTATATGTAACGAAGGGTCCTTTTTATTTTAAGAGGAATTTCTTTCTGAGATATATTTTTTCAATATCCATCACATATTTTTAAACTTAACTAATCCATTATTTATTGAAATTTCAATATTAAATGTATTAAAATGCTTTTGTTTTTGCTATACACTTTCATCCAAACTGCTACGTTAGCGCCATCTCTTGCACCAAAATTAATATGAGCATATCTTAATCTTGAAAAAGATTTCCTTTACATTAAAATCTAAAGTTAATAGCAACAATATTTGATGGAATAAGGCACGCGTGAGCAATGTCAAAATTTCTACAAACGCGTGTGATTCTTATAAAAAGCTGAGAGACGAAAAACAGAATATTGTCGGTGATATACAATCAGTATTCTATAGGCCTAAGAAGCTTTTACGTCTTTCTTGATGATGAGAAACCCACTTGAAATAAAACATGTATCTCAAAACAACTGGTATTGGTATTAACACTTTTATTGATAAGTAGAGAATAATTTCTAGTAATCGGAAAACTACAGAATAGGATTAGGAACCTTAATTGTTTTCGAGAGTACCAACCGTTCAACTTCAGACGTTATTATTTCTACAGGGACATTAAATATCTTCGACGAAAGAAATGAATTATTAAGGGTATGAGACCAGTTAAAAAAGACGGCGTAAGATTAAGCGAGGTTAAACAGTATCAACTCAGAATAAACGTTTTCGGCGTGGACTTGGATCGTCGATAAAATATTCTGTTTTAAACTAGATATACGACTCAGTATTGTCTTATAAGTTTGTAATACTGTCGTACATAAATCATCATTTGTAATAACTGTTAGTAATAACCGTAATTATAAATTGTATAATTTTGGTGTTTGTATATTAAAATATATTTAGATAAAGAAAAGAAAAATGGAAATTGTGTGTATCAATCTTGTTGGCAAATAACAAAGTTAATACATATTAACTACTAATTCCAAATCGAACTTTCTGTTACTTGAGATAGTAATACGAAACGTACATGATAATAAGTCGGAGAGGTAGGTTGGTTGATTTGGCGTTTTAAGGCGTAAAGCAGCTATGCTATCTGCGACAAACAACCTGTAGGAAAACTGAAAATAAAATTGTTAAAATTCGTAAAACGGAATCATGTTAAACAAAACAAGGCCTAATTTTTGAATTAAAAACTTAAATAGTATTAAATCCATTTTTAAATTTAGTTTACAGCAGAAAGAGGGAAAATAAAGTAATACAAGCTTTAAAAGACTGTAACATGCCTCCCAGTGGCTCAGCGGTATATCTACGGACTTACAACGCTAAAAACCAGGTTTCGATATCCGTGGTGGGCAGAGTACAGATAGCCCATTGTGTAGCTTTGTGCTTAATTCAAAATAACAACTCTATAGCATAATTTTAATTATTATAACTCGCCAGGATAACTAACGGATAGGTTCAAGCATCAGTTTTAGTCATCTGAAGTTGGCTTTTCCAGTCCTGGTTTCGAGTAATTGGCGTCACGGCCATTTTCTAATTTTGTATCGAACTAGTTTTACTTTAAATCGTAAAAGACATCATGTTAAAAAAAACAGTCTAATTTGTGAATACTTAAATAGCGTTAAAAAGGCCAATGACCTGAAAAACACTAAAAACATTTGTAAGGTGGACAGTGTCATCATTGCCAATGACACCTTTCAGTATCAGGAATAAACCTTGGGACAAAATATGTCTTCAAATGGTGCCGTCGTTGACAAATCGGAGAGTTGTCCGAAATAAAATTGTAGTACGTAACAGTACAAACTTTTGTTTTCAATTTACAAACCTCTTGAAGAGGCCTCATAATCACATATATTACATACAAAACAAATACAAAAATCAAATACACAGTAATAAACAATTGAATGCACCTGATACTATCTGTAATTGCTCATATTAAAGGACACACAATAATGTAACGTTATGAACAAGGACGAACAAGTTTAGAATAAAATTAAAAGAAAGAATTGACATCATTATGAATAACATATCTGGAATAATCAAAACTTATTTTCTTTCTTAACTGACTTTTAGAAAATGACAACAGATTTAAATGGATATTTTTGGCTAAACAAATTTTCCTAACAGTCATAATACAATATTTAAATAATGTAATAAAAAACTTACACTGCAGGCTGTCATCTTTTCTTAATCCTTCTGGGAAGCCTTGTACAAGAATTCGTCGTTTCTGATTCATTGGTACTGATTTTTGTATGATAAAGGAAATAGCGTCGAATACTAATATCCATAAGGGTTGAACCATTGGACACAGGCAATATAAATGTCTCACTGTTTCAGTTTCTTTTCCACAAAGTGTACATAAGCCAGTATCATGTTTTTCATATGAACAAGTTTATTGTTCGTCATTAAAGCATTGTGATAAAATAAATAATCTACATCAACAAAACAAGCCTTTGAATAGGTGATAAGTATGTTTATGTATTTTTTCCAGTTAGTATCTCTTAAAATATCTTTCCATACAGTAATTTCTTCAGTAGCGGGGATGGAGTTCCGGTACATTAACTTAATCAGTTTTTTAACAGGAAGATCATTTAAGTGGATAACATTTTCGCCATCTGAATCACACATCTCAAAAATAAACTTTGTTGTACCTGTAATTGTGTGAATCTCTCTTTCAACCAAGTCTTTCCATTCTTCTGGAATAGCATCATATAACTTTTTGTAATACTGTCTGACTTGAACAAGTATCACACTTTCAGATACATCCTGACAATAGTTTTTAAGGGAAGCCATCGAGGGACAAATTCGTAAGTGAAGTTCCTTAAGCGAATTAGTCCCGCGCTAATAAATTTTTTATTATAGAATGTGCTTAATCTCATAGTGGGAACAAAAACATTGAGAAACAGTGGTTGCCGTTTATTCATAACGAGGCACGTATCTTTGAAAGCATTAGGATTTCGAAAACAAGAACAGACTTAACCCTCGTCCTATCGACTTATCTTGTAAATTCAGCGGCCTTGGGTTACCGCTTCAGCAAGCTCATTTTTCTTAGTATTCGGGTTATGAGCTTTTCGTAACTCGTTCTTAGGTAAGTGTCGTGGCAAACGTACGTTTCAATATATTTTGTTTGTACGTTCTTGGACCAGTACAATACTTTTCTCACAATGATCTGTGTTTTTCATTTTCAGACCCTGTTTTTTTTTCATGACTGCTTTTAAAAGAAGAAAAGTGGACTTTGAGTGTCATGCTTTCAATGATGAATGGGGAGAAAAGCACTTCTTTGTGGAAACAAGAAAACAGAAAGCTACTTGTGTGATATGCACAGAAAGTGTTGCCATTTTAAAAGAGTATAGTCTTCGGCGTCACTATGAAACAAAACATCGATCAACATATTTGAAAAGTACAGTAAATTTCCATTCTGAGACATCTGAATCCATGAAACGTGTTTTTGAATCTCGAAAGACTCTCCTCACGAGAAAGTTTGCTGAAAATAAATCTGTCACTCGTACAAGTTACAAAATAGTGCATAGGATGGCAGAGCGAGGAAAACCTTTTACTGACGGCAACTTCATCAAAAAGTGTATGACGGAAGCAGCAAATGAGCTGTGTCCTGAAAAAAGACAATTTGCCTTTCAGCAACTTCAGTTGTACGGAGAGCAGAAGAACTTGGAGAGAACATCGCATTACAGATACGCCAAAAAGCAAGAAACTCCCTATGGTATTCTCTGACACAGGATGAGTCTACTGATCTCTCGAGTATGTTACAACTTCTCGTGTTCATTCGTGGAGTTAATTTGGACTTTCAAATCACGAAAGAGTTGGCATCAGTTTGCAGCATGCACGGAAGAACAACTGGAGAAGACATTTTCATAAAAGCATAAAACTTTGTAAGACTATAACCTTTAGTGAAATCAGCTTAGAGGTGTAACAGTTGTTGAAGGAAAAAAACATGGCTGGAGAAAAGAAGGGTCTGGTGGGACTGATCAGGAAACAGCTGGAAGATCTTCAACTCCAAAGCGCTCTGTTCATACACTGCATCATACATCAGCAAGCACTCTGTGGAAAAGACTTAGATATTTCTTGCATACTGAAACCAGTCATTTCTGCAGTGAACTGCATTCGGAGTCATGCACTTAATCATCGCCAGTTCAAGGCCTTTCCGTGAATAGCCTTATCACACGGCAGTGAGGTGGCTCAGCTGCGGTGAAGTCTTGTCTCGTTTTTATAAGCTGAGAAGAGGAATATATATATTTCTTATCGAGAAATATAGAACCGATCCACTTCTGTCGGATCCAACTTGGTTGTCAATTTTGGTGACATCACATCCCACATGAATGAATTGAACTTGAAACTTCAGGGGGAGAATAACTTTGTCTGTGATCTCTATAGAATCATTAAAGGATTTCGGAGAAAGCTGTCATTGTTTGAAGCACATTTGGAAGGAGAAAACCTCTCTCATTTTCAGTGTTTCAATGAGTTTCATGCTGGAATCACAGAAGATGTCAACCTGAAGTTTCAGAAAAGATTATTGGTGATTTAAATAAGCATTTTTAGAGAGATTTTCGGATCTCGACAGAATCGAAAGTGACATTCTCCTTTTTCAGAATCCTTTTGATTGTGTCATTGATGACGTGCCAGTGGAACTTCAGCTGGAGGTCATCGATTTGCAAGGAAATGACTTGTTGAAAGCAAAACACAGAGAGAGAGAACTTACTGAATTTTACAGCTGGATACCTGATGATGATTTTCCAAAGCTGAAGCAGTTCGCATCTGGTATGGCATCAGTGTTCGGAACAACTTATGTCTGCGAACAAGCATTTTAAAAAATGAAGTATGTGAAGTCGGTACGTCGATCAAGGTTGACTGATGAACATTTGAGAGCAATTCTAATGATTGGATGCAGCAATTAAAAACCGAATATTGAAGATATTTCGAAAGCTAAACGCCAATTTCATAAATTTCACTAACATTTTTGCGGCTTAGTGAAATTCAGATTTGTACTCACTAAGTGCAATGTGACAATTGTTTTTGCTAATGTCACCTTCTTTGATAACCTTTCGGTAAATAAAAATGTTGGTTGTGTTTCTGTTTGTTTTTTTATTATATGTGTGTATTGCATGCTACTCCCACGTGGCTAATGTGGCATCCTAAACTTAGTGTTAAGTCTTTTACAGAGAGGTTTCGTTCTAGCTTATGAATGTTGAACATAATGATCATGCGGCCCGCGTTTCTCATTCCCGAGTAATCTGGTCCCCTGTGAAAGAAGTTTGGAGACCCTGTTCCAAGTAATAGACCTACTTAGGATCACACTGAGCGTCTCTCGACAAGTAATTGTTCTCCCTACGAAGGTAACTTTGACTTTAGTTTGTTTTTGTTTTTGAATTTCGCACAAGGCTACTCGAGGGCTATCTGTCCCAGCCGTCCCTAATTTAGCAGTGTAAGAGTAGAGGGAAGGCAGCTAGCCATCACCACCCACCGCCAACTCTTTTACCAACGAGTAGTGGGATTGACAGTCACATTATAACGCCCCCACGGTTGAAAGGGCGAGCATATTTGGCGCGACCGGGATGCGAACCCGCGACCCTCAGATTACGACTCGCACGCCTTAACACGCTTGGCCATGCCGGGCCTATAAGTAAAAGATAAAACTATCTTACGACCTACTCCACTAATATGATAATTAATATCACTAATATCTAAACCTCTGCGAATAAAAATCACAACACCTTTTCTATGTAATTCACTATGGTCAGAGATAATATCCCCTCCCCAATGTGAGTTAACTTGATCAAAAAAAGTATCATACCAAAATGTTTCCTGTAAACAAATAATATCATATTTTCTCTTTTTAAGAAAGGTTAAAACGTTTTCTAGCTTAAACATATCAGATAACCCGTTAACATTAACAGTGCATAATTTTAACTGGAAAATTACATTGTGTTAATAATATCTTTCTGATTATGTTTCCAGCTATTCTTGAGACGAACCTGTTTTATTTTGTATTTTCTTGTGGACATTTTCCTCAGTTGATAGCCTATTTCTTGTTGCATTCGCGTAGTTCATAACATTATCTTCTGATTCTGTAACAGTGGCGGGAACACTCTCCAACGGTTTTTCTTGTCTCGTGTTCTCAACATACGATTGTACGTTGGTAACTTGAGTGATTAAAACAGGCGAGTCCACTTCTACTCCGGACGCAAAGGGGGTGTCGGTGAAATCAGGAAGCTTTTCTTTTTCGATATTAGTAAGTTGATTATTATCGTTAGTGCAATCTCGCGAAAAATGTCTGACCTCTCCACATTTCTGATATTTACGTTTAGGACACCTGCTGTACAAATGATCATCGGCCATACATCTATTAGACACTTTTACCTGATCATTGTGTTTTATCTGATAGAATGCAGCCTTTTTAACTGGATCTATAAGCCTTATTTGATAACCTACGGTGGTGAAGAGAAACAGTAGTTTCTGACCGCCCCTGGTTATTTTCGTTCGACCAGAACGAAATAATAATTTAACCAAAATTCCTATCTAGATCTGTCTGTCTACCGTAGAGATGATACACCTGTTGGTAACTGAATGCGTACTTACCTGTATAGATACCATTAATACGTTTCCACACAATCGGGCGTTTTAAAGTGCAACCTTGTTCGATTAATTTGTCCTTAATATGATTTTCCTTTATGTATTCTTGTACTTGAAAGAATGAAACAGTTACAACTGTGTTAGCAACACCAAGTACTTCTCAAATCTGACCGTTAATAAAAACATAATCATCATCAGTGTAAACTCTGGCATTGGTTAATTCTTGTTGCTCTGTCTACGTTACATTATGTTTTCGTATATATATTATTGTTTCGTTTCAAAATGTTCCTTATGAGTTTCTCGTTAACTAATAAGGCTTGTTTCTGTCTTGCAACGTCACGGAAATTCGAAAAAGAACAATAATTCGAATAGTGAGAAAAGTTTAAACCTCAAAAGTGTAAACACAGAAATTATCGATATTAAATTAAGTGGAAGTAAACACGAAACAAACAAATCTTATAAATACTTCTTAATAAAGAAGGTAAAAACAAAATGATTTGTATGTTACAATCTCTAGAAGGAATTAGCCGGTAAAAATATACCTTAAATTTTAAAAGTAAGCAGTTGCTGCCTTGGGTTCAAGTAAAAATGCCTGATATAACTAAATTAATGTAATATAACCTTCTCATCGTAATCTTCCCATAATCTCGACAAACGTTTACAGTTTTTTCCATTATATACAAAATAGTTATTATTTAAAGAATACGTATATATATAAAAGACCATGCAACGTTTCGACTTTATACTTGGGTCGTCATGATCCTTTCAGTTTTTTCTTTGGTGAAATTGAAATTAAGACGTTTGCTCAAAGTCTTAATTACTTTGAGGCGAAAGGTACCAGCAGTTTAGGCAACAATGTAAGTATAGTTATTGACATATGCATATCACACCTGTTTCTGTAAAATTTTTCGTGTGCACTTATATGTACCACTTCATTCCTTTATCAATAATATTAGCATGATATCCACAGAAGCAGTTAAACTTCAAAACTATTCCAAACACGAATCATGAAGTTATCAAGTTACCAGAGAAATTAACATTTATTAATTTAATTATTGTGGTGATACCTCATAATTTATATATATATATAAATGTAAATCTCACAAATGTTTTCCTAGCTTACATAGGACTATAGTGCAACAACAAACACTGGGCATGAGAGGTTTCGCTTCTTAATATTATGGACAAAAGACATTAGATGTATAAAACTGTTTATGTATATCTAAAGAGACGAAGAGGAGTCACTGAGCGTTAATTTCCTCTCCTCCTGTCGTTTCCCATATTGTTAAAGTTGTAGATAATCTTTGGATTGTGATAAGGAGAATTAACTACTTAAATTATTTAAATACTTCTTCAAGACCCTGGTGTGTCTATTAGACGTACTTGTGTGGTTTATTGAATTCTATAAAAACTATTAAATATAATGGTTATGTTGTAAATAATTACTTTCTGTAAGATATTTAACTTAAGCAAACATTCTACCTTAATTTTATACCAACGTATATATGTGATATTAACATGAATTCTTAACTATGAAATTTTCAAAACATTCCACTGTAATTATTTTAAGACACAGTTAAATATGCTTGTTTTTTGTTGTAGGTTTAAAATACTGATTTTATTTATTCCTAAATCGTTTTAAAACGTTCCGATTATTGTATATTTTTAAAACTACAAATTTTGTTTTTGTTTTGATTCGAAAAACAAAGTACACAGTTTGCCTCTGCACTGTGCCATTTGGGACATACAGGGTTTTAAGAAAGGAAAGGCCTTGATGGCAATATGAAACTTCGTTTGTTCGAAAGTGAAATGACTTATCTAACCATACATTATCTTGTTCCATAAAATAATATCTATTCTCTTATCATAATTCAGCCTCGTAATTCAAATAACATACAAAATGATAAATCATTCTTTTCAAAATTAAAAAAGTTCTATAGTTGCTACAGAAATTGTTCACAAACATCTTTTCTTCTAATATCGTATCATCGAGTTGAGCTTGTACTTCTCAGTTTATACCTAAAATCATATCCTTACTGAAATAAATCCCTCTATGATTTAAACAGTTAGAAAGTATGGAAAACTTACATGACGCGTTTTCATCAGTAAACTATGGCATTGGGAAGGTAAGTAGTGGCAATGGTATACATCACGGCAACCGAGATTGGGAAAGAGCGATTGGCTAAAATCAATAAAAACGCGTTTTTTACTCAAGTTAGAAGAGCAAATTGTTTCTATTTTATTTTAAATTATTGTGCTTTTCCTGCTTTATGGCTAAGGGTGCCATATAACACTCATATAAATAAATATATTCATAACCTTCACTAATTGCGTTGGAACTGTAGTTTAAAACTAAAATAAAAATTCATAACTTTCATTTAGATGTACAAAATGGAATAAATTAAAAAGATGTTGATTGATATTAATATGAAGTTTTTAATGTTTGGAAATACAAATGAATGTTTATTTTCCACATTATTTTAATTCAGTGGTACAATTTTCCCCTCGAGGCTGTTTATGGTTGTTAGGGCGTGAAATAAATATATATTCATTTCTTACCTTAAATCATACCTTATTTGGCATGCAGTGCATACAGACATAGTACCTTATCATTACCACTGTAACTTTCACCCAGCATATATTACAAGAACATAGGTTTGCGACTTGTATCAAATCTTAAATATATTAACGGCAATAGAATGATGAAAGGTGTGAACTTTGCTGTCAATACACATTTTCATTCAATATGTGTCACTTACTGTAGAACGTATAGCCTCTCCATTCGGTCACGTGCTTTGAGGAAATGTTGGTAATTTTCTCGTTTTTTATGGACCTAAGACTGGGTCAATTTTGTACGTCATTTTCACTTGCAACTCTCTACGTTTCAGCCGTGGATTCTCGAAACTGAGAAAAGATGATCGGATATATAGACTGTTACCATGATTTTAAAATAAAAGCCTTTGTTTAAGGGTATTTAAACAACTAAGATTAAAAATAATTTTCTATCACTCAAGGCAATTTCAATATCCAAAATTTATTCTTGTTAGCTTGGTACATTCCAAATGTTTAATTAAATGTCACCAAGAATTTATGGTAGAGATAAATAGTAAACATATTCAAAACAGGATATAAATACTTGTACATCACCAGGAGATTTGCTCAAGGTTGGTGTTGTTGTCGACATTGAACGAAGATTTCCAACAATCTCGTCTTATAAGAACTGCTTGAATGATGATAAAAATGAAAATATTCAATTTCAACATAACAATATTCAACAACAGATAATGACTTACATAAAACGTAAGAGTGGGGATAAGCCTCTTCTGACGGTTTAGAGTCAAATTCCTGTATTTCTTGGGGACGTTGGTCAAAAACAAAAATGTTTCTTCAGTTATTCTTATCATGAAACATCAACTGGAAGCCTACTATATTATTAACTACATTTTTTTTTTAAACCTAGAACCTTAGGGATTTTGAAGAATAGTGTATAATAATATTACAAACCTTAAGAGACATGATAAATAGTGAAGTGACAAAATCTACAATAGGCCTAATACTAATGTATTATGACAATAATACATTATAATGAAAACGTTTTGGAAAAGGCATTCATACCATAAATATATGTTGTTAGATTTATAAAATGCAAGCTTCTTCCACCAAGAACAGCATTCAATCAGCGAGTATTAGCTTAACCATCAGTCTCTCGCTAGTACAGAGATAAGTCTACAGATTTACAACGCTACAATCATGGGTTCGATTCTACTTGGTAGAATTAACAGATAGCCGCAAGTGGTTTTGCTAAATGAAAACCCACTCCTCTTAACCATAACGTTATGTGAGAAAAGTTCGATAAAACGTAAACACTGTAGCGTAGTTTGTGTGTTTCAAGAGTTAATAATATTATTTGAAGGGTAAATTAGACCTAAAATTAGCCTAAAAGTTTCTCTCTTTCTTTTGGATTAATCCATCGCCGAGTATGTATTATTTATTTTTGTTTGATAAGCACTGTACAGTTTTAATATTTTCATAACATTTGTTATAGTACTACAAATATTAACAAATGAACTTTTACAGTATATATAAACATTTATTGGATTTCTCCTCTTCAGGTAATGCTGGAATAATAAATAAACTATTGAACTTTGGTCTTTCAACAAATGTAGAAATTACAAATGTTAAAACAAACTGTTTTATGCTTATGGTCAACTCATAGGCTACCTACCGACTAATGACAGAGTTGACCATAATTTTGTAACACCCCAAAGCTGATAGCATGAGTTTTGATTGACATGGCGTTTCGGATTGAGAGTCCAGCATCGAAACCTCCAGGGCATTAAATGCCCAATGAATACATTTTATTATATCAAAGTATTTCCCAAGCAAACGTATTTGGTATAATTCAGTATCAACATAGCCTATTTAATACAATTTGCACACAAAAGTGGGCCTATTTTGTGTGTTTCTAATATAAATGTTTAGAATCCGACGTAATTTGCGTCTGTGGATACTCAGCTAGATTGTTTGTTTGTTTTGAATTTCGCGCAAAGCTACTCGAGGGCAATGTGTGCTGGCCGTCCTTAATTTAGCAGTGTACCACCCACCGCTACTTATATATGTATGTTTATAAATAAAACAAAGTTTTGTGGTAAACTCAAATTTTACTTGAAACGGTGAGTATAGGTTATCATCAACAAGAAACTTGCAGTGGTATAACACCAGACTTTGTTTGTAATATTTCTTTCTTGCACTGTCTTATAAGTACTACAGCTACATAACATTCACTGTATGGAAAATAGTTCCATTTTGTAAACATATGTGATCAGTATGTCAAAAAAACAACAACAATTCATCATACTTTTCATGTAGGGTTTGAAGTATCTTTTGTGGTTAATATGGTTAATGTTAAGAGTGCAGGCCTAGGGCAAACATATAGAGTGCTGTGTAACATTTACACAGAAAGAAATGATACAATCTTTTTTTCAAAATTAACTTCTTGAACCTTTAATAAAGCGAAATCTGGAACATTTTTTAAAAAGTTTAATCGTTTATCGAGCTCAAGCTTGATCAGTATGAGTCGGTGTGTACAATCATCAATAGTGTTGGTTCATTCGATGTTTATATGGTAACCATGAATTGTCAGAAAATGTATTACTTCGTTATAGGATTTTGAATCAAGAAGAGAGACAAAACATACCTTGGAATAGGACTTATTTCCACTGTTTTTTCATAGGTTTTCAGTTTTTGATTTAAAGACACAAGTACTTAATCAGTTAAATTAATTTATTATTATGTTTAACAAAACAGATTATAAAATAATGAGGTCATTGGGAATATAACAATAAAAGAAAGAGCGAGATTGTTTATTTTATATCCTTTATACAATTTTGGATTATTTAACAATTATCTTTAGCTAGTTTGTTTGTTTGTTTTGGAATTTCGTACAAGGCTACTCGAGGGCTATCTGTGCTACTTCAGCTAGTACAAATCTGTAGTTGACAGGTCACGGATAGCCCACTGTGTAGTTTTGTTCTGTTTGTTTTTTTGAATTTCGCACAAAGCTACTCGAGGGATATCTGTGCTAGCCGTCCATAATTTAGTAGTGTAAGACTAGAGGGAAGGCAGCTAGTCATCATCACCCGCCGCCAACTCTTGGGCTACAATAAAGAATATTGTATGAGGTAGGACCATGAGAAGCTTTGAGATTCATTCGATTGTGAATCTGGATTGAGAATTCGATTCGTTAGCTGGGTTCTGATTTGATACTTTCAAATCTACACAGCTTGCGATAAACTTTGGAATTTAGATTATTACAGATTAGTTTGTTTAGATTGTTACTGAAACATGCTACTGATTGTCACAGTTGAAGCATTTACTTAAAGACAATGCACGAAAGAATTACTGAGCAAAGTTATCACAGCATTTGAGTGAAATATTTGTATGTTGAACACATTAATTCTGTAATCGTTAATGTGTAGAACATAGGTAATACTATTCTGAAATATTATTTTGTGCAAACTCATGCTTGTGATCCACATTTGTTTTTATTTATGTAACGTGCAATTTTGGCTAGCTACTTTCTAGCAGAACTGAAATTATTGTTTAAACAAAAAAAAGGAAAAAATATAAATTTGTACTTACCAGAGAAGTGTTCTTGAATACGATTTTAACTTATCAAAATTACATAAAAATATACTTTTGTTGTAATTAATGTATAAATAAATGTTTATTTGTTAGAATTATGGTGGTCCCCGCTAGTACAGCGGTATGTCTTCAGATGTACAACGCTAAAATCAGGGGTTCGATTCCCCTCGGTGTTCTGACCAGGTAGCCCGATGTGGCTTTGCTATAAGAAAAACAAACAAACAAAATTATGGTGTTCTTCGAATGGCATTATCATAAATAATATTTTGATAGGAATAAAAATTACATACTAAGTTATAAAGACGGATGAAATGTTTAAAGAGCCCAAGACCATTTCGATAAAAAGCTGTTAAAACGAAAAAATGGTCCTCAGATAATATAATGTGAATTATGAGTATAACTATGAATAGAATAGTCTCAACAGTGGTATGAAAGAAAAGGATCTCGTTGATCAGTTTGTAAAGACATCCAGCAATGTGTTGTCGCTAGTGGCTGAACAACTATGATTTTGTATGTACAGAAATACTGCATACAAGCCTAAAGATATTATAATGCCATTGTTTGTATCATTTGTTAGGTCCCGTTTGAAGTATTTTGTTTATTCTTGAGTTTCTTACCTCCAAAAGGACAATGGATTGTTGAAAAGGCTGCGAAGATGATGTCTTGGGTGGTATTTAGATTGATTTAGTGGATAAGACAGTCTTTATTGCTATGTTATAATAAATCGATTTTCGAAGCTTATCAAGCCGTTACAGTCCATGTACTCACACCCAGTCGGGCTTATCTCACCACAATGCATCATAAAAAATAGATTTGTGACGTAGTTCCCATAGCAAAGGTTCTGTCATGAGGCTGCCACTCCTCCGTGAGAACTTTCCATAAGTCAACCAGTGTGAAAGAACAACGGTTTTCTAGGGTCTGTTTAAATGGTCTGATCGTATAGAAATCTACATGCACTGTATCCAACGATTTCATCTCTACGTCTTCATATGGAGCATAAATATATGTTTCATTTTACAGCTGCTTTGAGGTACACGACGATTAATATATCGTTGAAGCAAAATGTGCACATGTAACTTGTGTCAGTTTTCCAGACAAAGATTCTGTTTGATTATGTTGCATACTGTTACCTAGGGCACACAGAGGGCTCTTAATAGTCTCTGACCTTAGTGTTCTTTGATCCTCTACTACTACAAGATGCAGCACTTTGTTTATCATGGCTACCCAGCTTGTTGTAGACTTTTTTCTGGATGGATCTGGTATCCTAAGCTGATCCATATTGTTTTCATTTTACAATGTCCTTAAGAACAAAGGATATATCCATTTTGAAAATATAAAATTCTTTATTCTGAACATGATATGGTTGTATAAACATTTTAAATCTTAAAAGATTGTCACGTACCCTTATTGAAAGTGACCTGTTTTTCGTGTAATAATACAACATAACGCCAAACAATTCTTTATACACCGTTTCACCGGAATTTTATATTGATTATAGTTTTCGCATGAATGGTGATTTGCATATTTAAAACTATTTTAATATAACGTACTCAACAATGAATACAAAGCAAAACATGAATTGTATGAAAATTGGTAGCCTTGAGAAACATTGCTTTAATTTTTTTAATTCGATCGTTAAGTGCATAAGGTTAAAATGTAATTAGCAATTTGATCAAGTATTCTTCTCTTCCTAACTCGTAAGCCTCTTTTAATCGTAGCAAATATTTTGTTTGTAATATAGCTATTGTATTAGCGTTACTAATCTGAGTATTTCTTTCATTTATGTTAAGACTAATGCAGAAGCAGATATTTTTACTTGAAGGAAATAGTATTTTACTAACTTCTTTGTAAGGTTTGGTTTGTTTTGAAATTCACGCGAAGCTACACGAGGGCTATCGGTAGTCGTTCCCAATTTAGTAGTGTAAGAGTAGAAAGGAGGCAGCTAGTCATTACCACCCACTGCCAACTCTTGGGTTACTCTTTTACTAACGAATAGTGAGATTGACCGTCACAATATAACACCCCCACGGCTGAAAAGGGCGAGCATGTTAGATGTGATGGGGACTCAAACCTGCGACCCTCGGAATACGAGTCGAGTGCCTTAGCCACCTGGCCATGCCGGGTCCTTGTCTAAGTTGAGCTAGCTAACCAATTTATCTACGAAACATATTTCATAGGGTTATAAGCTGGCGTATTTAAATATTTATACCACATCTATATAAAAAACAGCGAAAGAGAACTATTTCAAAACCATAACATCACAGTAAGTAAAGTGAACCGATGCCTAAGGCACTTTTATTAATTTCTAATTATGATTTAATATTAACCAGATACTTAACTTATTTTCGTCTATAGTTGTTTTAAATATGAATAAAATTATGCAGATTCTTGTTTCCACGATCATATTTTAATCTTTTCCTTATTTTTCTGATGTTACGTTTAATATAATATTTACTTCTTGTTCGCTCTTTTGTAAATATTGTGTGTGTGTTACCTTATAGCAAAGCCACATCGGGCTATCTGCTGAGTCCACCAAGGGGAATCGAACCCCTGATTTGTAAATATTATATCGCTGAGTGTAAAAGCTATTATAAGAGAAGAAAATAATGAAAGACAGAATAATGTTACCAACCTTCGTATGAAGTAATAAGTTTCATAGAATGCACGAGTTATGAAGCGTTTAGCTCGAATAGTTTAAAACTAGATTCAGGTTTATTCTAAGTTAGTTTTTAATAGCAAATATGTATTATCGCATGTATGGTTTTATTCTTTAGACTACAAACTTTTCTATCACATCAATTTGAGGTATAAATCAAAAAGTAGTTTTTTTTTTAATTTCGCGCAAAGCCACATGAAAGCTATCTGCGCTAACCGTTCCTAATTTAGCAGTGTAAGACTAAATGGAAGTCAACTAGTCATCACCACCCACCACCAACTCTTTCACCAACGAATAGTGGAATAAACCGTCACATTATAACGCCCCCATGTCTGAAAAGGCGAGCATGTTTGGTGTGAAGGGGATTTGAAATCGCTCCCCTCGAATTACGAGTCGAGTGTCTCCACAACCTGGCCATGCCGGGCCCTATTAAAAAGTAGGAACACTTCTAAAAATATTACAAACTGATACTGAAGTCACAGAACTCAGAATGAAGTACAGTAACAATTATATTTATTTAATAATCAATAACATTAACAATTTATTTGAACATAAACGCATCATAAAGTTCCTTAGCGTACTATTATTTGTAAAAAAATGAATTACATTGGTATTATAGCAATATTAGTTTGGGGATTTACTAAATACACCAAGGAGAATTCGAATCAATGAACACGAAAATGGTCAATGTAGTTACCAATGTCGTAAACAACGACATTCATCCTTAGGGTGACGTGACAGACAACTGAATGAAGTTGTGAACACGGGAAATTTGCATATTTGCCGGTAGATGGCAGTAGATAACCTTTGCTAATCTATGACCCATTGTTATTATTTTGCTATTAATTCGGTTTAAAAGAAATGATAAATCTCTGCAATGATGTGTCATAACAACGTTGTTTTCATGCCCACAACTCGCAGTGTATGGGAATTAAAGTTTTAATACCCATACCAACCGTACAAACATCCAACACTTTTACAGATTATTTTAAAATAAAACTTAAGTGTAGTCAGGAGTTGATTGTGAAACAGTTAACTTCTTATCTCCAAATAAAATATTAGTTACGTAGGTTGAGGTCCCATTTTAAAAAAAAAGTCAAACTAGGCTAGACTCATTTTCATGCATCTGTGATAAGTTTTTTTCTTGAATGATTTTAGACAAAGATATATGAATACACACATCTCATTATATACATATATAAAGACAGAAAGGTTCCCCTCGATGGTTTTGAATTTCACCAAAAGAAAAACAGTTTCATCATTAAAGTAGAACATTTATTCTTGTTGGTTCTGAAGTGGGAAACTTTCATCATTAGCAGTATTTCACTAAACCTTACAAAAACATCATGTAGTATTTTATAATGAGACAAGTTTCATTTTAATCTAGAAAAATTCGTCAAGTTGGGTGTTTCTTGTTTTTTATGGTCAGACTGTAATGATAACTATAAGTCAACCCTTTAACATACGCGTAGATAGACAGACAGACAAATATCTAGATAGATAGACAAACAGACAGCTAGATAGACAATTAAACAGACGGAATTACAGACAGGCGATTAACTACACGGACATACAGATAGATAGACAATTAAAGAAACGGATGTAGAAACAAATAGACAATTAAACAGATTATGTACAGCTACACAATGAAACAGAGATGCGCAGATAGAAAATTAAACAGATGGATGTAGAAACAGACAATTAACCAGACAGATGTACTGATAGATAAACAATTAAACAGGCGTATGCACTGACAAATAGACAATTAAACAGACGGAGGTGCAGACAGATAACAGAATAAATTTATTATAATCTTTGTTTACATAATTATAAAGTAATACACATATATATTTTGTAAATTTTAGGTCAATTTAATTTTTTATTTATTTATAACAGCTCTTTTATTCTAGAGTTGCACTTTATAAAAACAAATGGAAGATATAGAGAAACTTTAAATCATGTAATACAACATGCGTAGCTATTGTATTCACTTCATATCAAGTACTTTGTTTCGTTCATGAGTATCGGCATACTTTAAAACACAAAAGGCACCTCTACGAGTTTCATTAGTACTTCTAAAATCATTACTGCAACATTCTATATATAAGGAGACTTTTTCGATATCCCATATAAGCCCTGTACAAGTATCGTTACACGAGGTTAGGTCCCACTGGCGTTTTCTTAGGTCTCACTACTTCTTTCTTGTATAATTCTTATTAGGAACTAAACAAGTACCTTTACACCTGTACGAGTATCTTTACATCTGTTTAAATCAGTTGTACCTGTACAAGTATTTTTACGTCTGCTCAAGTCAGCTTTAGATCTGTTTATATCAAGTCATACCAAGACAACCCCACTATAACACACAAAAGAATCCCATTATGATGCCCTTTTGTGCTACCTCAGCAAGTATTTTTATTGGTTAACAAAAGATACAGATTGGGGTATTGGTCTGTACTAAGTGGCACCACTACGTATTGATTACTATATATTGAGTGGCACCATTAGGTATTAGGATGTGTTATCCTAAACTGAGTAGCACCACCACCAAGTATGAATTGCTCTATACTGAGTGGCACCATTAGGTATTAAGGAATACTGTCCTGTATTGAGTTACACCACTGGATATCAGGGTGTTATTACCCTACAGAGAATAACAGTACTAATCACTTGATTCAGAGGTCATTATGCTGTAGCAGCAATTTGTTGGGAAGACATTTTACTTCATTTGTAAGTTCATCTTCTGTCAGACTGAACAGTTCCATTCCCCCTCTTACCTGTGCGGCCAGAGCTTTCCTTCTTTACTTCATTGTTCTAGATACTGCTCTGTTCCACGCTGTCCAAACCTGTAAAAAAACGTTCCAGAAGTTCTTCTATACTGAACGGTCAGTTCTCGGTTCTCCTTCGTTTCACGTGGTTCCAGATACTTCTCTGTATCGGATAGTTCCAGATTCAAATGTTCAAAGAAACATTCTCGAAATTTCCATGAAAATGTTCATGCACAGTAATGCTAGCAGTGTTTAGGACTTTAGATTTAAATGTGTTTTACAAACAGTTAGGTATAACCAACAGCATGAAAATAAAAATTGGCTATTTTTGTCGTTAATTAATAACTTGTTTATTTCTCAATTCAGCCTCAAACGTGGCTGTTTCTAATTAAAAGTACACATAGTTTATTACTGAATTGACATACCAAGCCTAAACAAAACGTGTTACTTGTTTATACGAAACTAATGACTATACGCTATAGACGTTTGTTCTAGGAGAGAGTATCTGCCTTTTTTTAGGTTATCCCGGCATGGTCAGGTGATTACGACAATCAACTCGCAATCTGAGGGTCGTGGGTTGGAATCCCTCTCATATCAAACATGCTCACCCTTTCAGCTGTGGAGGTGGTACAATGTTCGTTCAATCCCGCCATTCGTTGATAAAAGAGTAACCCAAAAATTGGCGGTAGGCGGTGATGACTAGCTGCCTTCCATCTAGTAACTAAACTAATGCTATATTAGGGACGGCTAGTGAACTTTTCTTGGTATTTAGAGTGTTGTTTATACTATTGTTAAGTAATAAAAATTATATTTATAACATCGAACACAATGTTAAGTTATTTAATATTATGTTTTATTATTAGTATTTGAACGTACTCTTGTCATTCATTTTGTTTCTGACCCTTTTTTCTCATGAAAACAGCCTGTCATGATAGCCTTATTGTGACCTCTCTTCTGAAGAGAAGGATTAGATGAGTCTGGGAGAGCTGGTTCGAAGATTATTTAACATTCTTCTTGTATTCTACGTGTGATGTGAAACGGAGAGTTGATAAGGAACCTTTCAGCTTACGAGACTCCTGAACGTTATATAAAGATCTCATTATTCATTATTTAAAAATATTTTCACAAGAAGAGCTTTCTCCTCGTCTTGAACAATCACCAGGACTTACTTAATACTGAAATCTTTACATTGTAATGCGTTATTAAATCACCTCGCAAATTAAAGTCACCAACACGTGTCTTTTGACAACGAAACTTCCATATAAAAGTCGAGCCTTGTCACAATATTAATAGTTCTTCTTGTTATTCTGATAGACTCAGATAATCATCGAGGCTTAAACTGAGATTATCGAGGAAGAATATCAGTTCTAAAGAAAGAACTTACGTGTGACTTAAGGACCTAGTAAAAAACCATAAAACTCAAACCTACACTTCCCTGAATTTCTCCCAGACAGTTTTTCTCCTAGTATTGAGTTTTAAGAATCTCTTATTAGTATTACTGGTATACTATAATTTCCCTGTTAGGTTTTCTTGTATTTGTTTGTTTTTCTTAACTGAAACTTGAAAGTTAGGGACATTGAAATTTTCTGAGTTACAACGTTAAATTCCGGGTTTAGTTCCCGCAGTAGAAAAAAATGTGCAGATAACTAATCGTGTAGTTTTGTGCTGTAAACAAACCAATATATATTTCCCCAACTGAATAGCGATAATTTTACAGTCTTCAATCCTAAAATCCGCGGTTCGATTCCTCGCTGTGGACAGAGAGAAAGTAGCTCATTGAGTAAATTTGCGCTAAAACAACAGCAGGAAATCCATCTCACAAGGATCTGAGTAAATAACGTAATTAATGCATCACAGTTATTTAAAAAAAACATTGATTAAAAATAATAACAATAATATATATATATATATAAAGTAACTACAGCCAAGTTAGAAATACTATCGTAATTATGCACACATAATTTAACGTTTGATCAAACCGCAGGTTCTGACACTGATGTTCTAGACACTTAAAGTTACATTAATTACTTTAGTGTGTGGTACTTTTCTTTGATTCTATCTCTTATTCCCTTTGTGAACCAACCTGTCTTTTTAACTTCCAGATCCCATTTTGTTTCTGTAAGGAATATGTTTATCTTGAATCTTTAAAAAATTATCTTTAAACATTTTCCACAACTGATTAGTGCCTCAAAATAACTCAGCTGTCCAATTCAGAACACATCTCTTTTAAATTTACTTTTTTTAAAATTTGGAATCAAAATATCATTATTTCCAATTTCCAAATGCAGCTGAATATCAAACATAATACAGCAATGATCACTTGTACCTAGGTGCTTCCTAGTTTACACCCTCTTAACCATTTCTATATTAGAATTTAACAATAAATCTAAGATAGCATTATTTACAGTAGGTTCCTTGACCAATTGTCAAGAAATCCATCTTAAAAAGTTTTCAGAAACCTTTCTCCCTCATGGTTTGAGGGATTTTCATTTCCCAATCATTATATCTGTACTTGGAACTACCCTTAATTAAGATTTCATTAACAACTGAGATCTTTATCTTATTACAAAGTTTCTTCCTGATTTCATCAGTTCCATCTGGTGATTTATAACACATTCTTACTAAAAGCTTTATCCCTTGCTATCCACTAACAGAAACCCAATCTCCTTGCTATTATCCTTAATATTCTCAACTTCAACAGTAACTCACACTTCACATATACAGCCACTCCTTCCCCTTTCTTTAATACTCTGTCCCTATTAAATATCCTATAATCATGTATTCATCTACATTTAATCATGTTTCAATTATTCTAAATCTTTCATTTCTACCAGTGCCCTAAAGTCTTATACTTCTTTAACTTCTAGCATTACTATAATAACAATTAAGCCTACTCTTGTAACTTGTACTGATTTCCGATGTTAAATTTTCCTGTACATCTTAGTTTTGTTTTATTTAGTTTATCTTTACCCTTTATTAAATAGTCCTAGTTTAAAACTTCCCTTACAGCTGAGTTAATAGCTTATAGACGTGTATTAAAATGCTAATTCGATTTGTCAATAGACACCGCCAAAATTAATTTGAGAAATTCTCAACTTCCTCGTACATGAAAAGCACGTACGCCACTTGTTTTCAAAATATTTATTTTTCGGAACAAGTTAAACGTACGTACATCAAAATCTTCACATTATAGGGATATTATAAACACTACACACATACACACAAATATATATATATATATATATATATATAGTTATCTTCCTCTTGTCAAAAGTCCACTTAGGCCTATTCAGTTACTTTACAATTTCAGTTGACAAAGCGAAGTTTCTTCTGTTACTATCTAAATATACTTCACTTACTTTATTATTGACTTGGGCCCGGGATGGCCAAACGTGTTAAGGCGTGCGACTCGTAATCTGAGTGTCACAGGTTCGCATCCGTGTCGCGCCAAACATGCTCGCCTTTCAGCCGTGGGGGCGTTATAATGTGATGGTCAATCCCACTATTCATTGTTAAAGAGTTGGCGGTGGGTGGTGATGATTAACTGCCTTCCCTCTAGTCTTACCCTACTAAAATTAGGGACGGCTAGCACAGATAGCCCTCGAGTAGCTTTGTGCGAAATTAAAAAAACAAAAAAACAATTATCATGGACTTACCGCGGTTGTATCCTACATGTTTAAACTTTTATACTGTCGCTTCTTCCTTCGTATTTCCCAAGAATCGTTTGTTTAGATGTCAGAGTCTATTGATACTAATTCATTCACTTTAGAACTCTCTTTTCTGAAATAAACTATTATTTTTATCTTTCTTCTGCTGTTATTTTTCCTCTAACACATTAATAGTTAGGCCTATAGCAACCGTTCGGCCTTTCCCCTCTTACAACAGACAACTTCTCTCTCTCCTCTTGTCTGTCTACTGTTCTCGCTTATCTCACACTATTTGTATATTTTTTCCCAAATCGTCTGTTCATTATATTCTCTGCATCAATAAACACAACACCCAATACACGTCTATTTTTAAATCTCTTATAAAGTAATTAAAAGTAAACAACTAAACAATCGTAAAACATTCTTTCGAAAACTAAACAAAATTACTATTATCGAAACTAGACAGTCTTTTATATCATGGCAATAAAATGAACTAGAATACGATTGTGAATACTTGACAACAGCAATGTTTAACCAAGCAAGTGTCAATTACCAATATATTAATTTTAATTAGTAAAATACCCATTATCAAGACAATAACAGTTTCTTTGTTGTGGTCAAGGTATATATTCATGAATTTACTGATGACAGAACTGTCCAATAATATTTCAGTTATTCATAACCTGAATTTGTTTGATTTTTATTTTAGTTTTATTGTTAAAACTAATTACCTTTATTGTTTTCTTTTGTTTCTTATTTTGGGGTCTTATATTCATTTCAGTTGATGAATTATTTTTTACCAGTATCGTAATAATTATATTTTATTACACGTTTTATCTTTTACAGTAAGTAAGATTTGTTTTCAAAACATACATAAAATCAAATCATATTTACTGTAAAAATGACGTAATAAATAAAACTTACCATAAGCACAACTCCCAATACTATTATATTTATTCAGTAACGTTCCACTTCTAATATATCTGTTTATTTCTGTGGCTTTACCATGGTGTTATCTTGTATCTAGAATATGGAAACTGTAACTTGTAATAATATATATTTAATCAAAACGAAACTGTTAAGTAATAATTCTGACTGGATTTTGTTAAACTGATCGTATTATTCACTAAAATAATCTTTTTACTTTTCAGGGGGGCATGTACATATTTCAACTGATGGATTATTATTCTGCCAGTCGAATGACTCTACTGTTCACTGTTTTCTTTCAAACTATAGTTATTACATGGGTTTATGGTAAGTTTCAAATGACATGTCCTTCATTGGTAAAATAGACCATTGTTTTATACATCACTTCCAACTTCTAATACATCTGTTTATTTCTATGGTGTAAGATTTTTATGTTAAATGTGGTGATGTGTTATACGTACGTTGATCCTGGGAGGATCTGTTGTACACAAGCTAGCCCTAAAAGATGGTATATGTGAGTTAACTCAATAACGTACTGTTATACTATATGCAAGTTATCCCTAAAATGGGCTGTATTATTCTCAGGTTAACTATAGAAGATGGTGTTTTATTGTTTTCTTTGGAGGTGTTAATTAATTATTCATTACGTTTAATCCGTGTATTATTGTACTCAATAGCCAATACTTTTGACAATTTAATTTCTTTTCATTTATTGCGGGATTTTCAAATGTTTTCAGTGTAAGCCAGTATTATTAATTAACAATTGGACATTTAATTTGTAGATTTGTTTGTCTTTTGAATTCAGGTTTTATGTCAAGTGTTTTTTCACATGAAAATTCTAGTTTGTAAATCAACAAATTTATAAAACTAGTAAATTATTACAGGTGTAAAATGTTTTCTAGCAACATTGAAGAGATGACAGGACATCGGCCCAACTGGTACTTCCTTGCCACCTGGGTCTTTGTCTCTCCAGCCGTTTGTTTGGTAAGTTTAATGCTGTGTTTTAAAGAAAGAATATTCAACGGTTTAATTAAATAAATAATTGAGTGTAATGGAGGACATGGATCTGTACATAGGTTCTCTGTAAATCATAAAGTGACCTTCGAACTTGCAGCACGTGAGAATATACGTTAACTGTAAGAACAGATCATTTATCCTACTTACTCAGTTACGTTTCTCATAGTATCAAAATAATATAAATAAATATCTTATCTTTAGTACCTAATATATATACAAATGATGTTAAATTTTATTTCAGTTTCTTTCAGAGAATGCTATTTCTAATTCTAAATACATATTCCCTTTAGGAAATATTTCTGTTTTCAGTTATGAGTCTGGTGTATGCAGAGACTTACGTTTATCCTTGGTGGGGAGAACTCTTAGGCTGGGGGATAGCCTTGGCTTCCATGGTATGGATTCCATCTTATGCTGTTTATTTCATGCTAGTCACACTAGGTTCTCTGAAGGACGTGAGTAGCTTTTAGTCTTTATCAAAAGTAAACTTTTAAAGATATTGACAAGTTATTCAGACTGAAACCTATTGAAACTCAACACTAGGTTATTGTTTCCTTTGTAGTAGATTTTCAAAACTTGTATTGACTAGTGAGACAGTCTTAAAATTGGCAAACAAGATATTAGTAAAGTACTTCAGATTTTTACATATAATATTATGTATGTTATTCTTTCCATATATGATATATACGATGATAAATGAAGTTAACAATCAGATTTGAAATTTATACCTCAACTGTTGGTTCCGTTTTTATTTCAGCGACTGATAGCTGGCCTAACTCCGAAACTTCAACCTTCTCAGAAATTAACCAAGACACTTGTTCAAGATTTCGAGCTTCCCAGAAGTAAAAACAATAAATTGTCAGACTCAGGAGATTATAAGTCGACAGCCCAAGACGTACTTCATATTTAACTGTTAAAAAGTCTATGTGATCATATTACAAGCACTAGATCTTCCTTTAGTACATGATCATATTACTAACACTAGATTCTCCTTTAGTACGTCATCTTATTACTAACACTAGGTTTTGCTTTAGTACATGATCATATTACTAGCATAAACCAAAACTGTTTTTAATTGTGCACTTAATATTGGTGACAATGAAATCAGAAAAGCAAGTTTTATATTATATTATAGAGGAAACTAGACTCTAATGCACTCACACCACGTAAAGATGAACTAGATTATAATTATGATAGTTATGATACAATACCTTTGGCCATAGGTGTATTAAACCTCACTCAAGCTGCATCCAATTGTTTATGTTCAGTTTTTGTTTTTGTTTCTAGTTTACCATAAACAACAACAGATGTAACGTATATCATTTTACCTTTTTTTCTCGCACATTTGTAAATATTATGTCGTTATGATTGATAGTTAGTTTATTAGTAAAACCAACAATTAAAGTAGGTAAAATAAAAGTGAATTATTTGTAACTCCCTTCAAAATGTCGTAAAGAATTTATTCGTTATATTAATTTCACACTTGATTGTATATTTTATACAAATGGTTCTGTGCTTTGAGTTTAATTAGACGTTAGGTGATAATTAGAAAAGAAAATATTGAAATATTAGAAATAACACGATTTGTTTTGCATAAATATGTCTATTATCAACACACACTTGTAATTTAGTGTTCAGTGAACATTTTTTTTACATTTTCAAACCTTATAAATAGTATGTAAATACAATTTTTACCTTTATTATATTAGTAATTACTGAACACTTCACTTTTATGAAAATCTTTGATAAATTTAATAATTTTCTGATATTGCAATTTACCCTTACACGGACAATAAATAAATAGTTTATTTACGTTTAAAAGCCGAGATGTGTAACAAAAGATGTTATGTTTTATTTACGTTTAAAAGCCAAGATGTGTAATAAAAAATGTTATGTTTTATTTACAATTCAAGTATGTAGTTCCCTAACACAAAATATGAAAGTACTAACCTCATATTTCTGAGCATACTTCTATGCATATTAATAAACAATGGAATGATTTATTTCTAAATTAATATTTGTAGCTACTGTGTGTTTGTGTATTTCATCCTCTGTATATGTAATGCAAAGACTACCATGTAGATTCCATATACAGATAGAATTGGCGGTGAGTGATTTGACTTCGTACACGTGCGGGTAATAATCACAATAAATTTAATTTTACGATGAGTCTTTAATGTAGATTTCTGGTCCAGTGTCCTCCGGAGGTTCTGCGGTAAGTCTATAAACTTATGGAGCTAAAATTCGGGTTTTGATTTCCCACGGTGAACACAGTCTGATTTCCTCTGTCACAAACAGAAATCAGTTCCTATACTAAAAACTACCAGTAGTATAGTAGAACAATACTGTATTAAAACATAGATTGTCGGGTGAACCAAGGAAGCCTTCAGAGTAAATATTATCAATAACTATCAGTAATAACAACAATATTATATTAGAACATAGATTGTCGAGTGAACCAAGGAGGCCTTCAGAGTAAATAACTGTAAGTATTGACAACAGTATCAGAATAAAATGCAGATTGTCCAGTGATCTACAAAGGCCTTCGGAGTAAATAGTATAAATAATTACTTCAATTAAAAGATCAGATTTCATGTTTTATTATCAATTAATAGCAGTATAATATAGAAAAATATAAATCACGAAATAATATCAAATGGATATACAATTCAATATTAATAACTTAAGAAATAAACAATGTTCAGTCAGCATCCTTTAGAATATTATATAACACACGAGTATTTAGCCCGTGTTGTCTTGTGTTATACACAATACACACAATTTAAATCTTTATCTTCTATTTATAAACAGCACCGAGTGTTATATCGGTGTTCTATACTATTATACACGATATGCAAGTGTTAACACTGTGTTCTCTACTATTGGTCAGGTGGTTAAGGCGCTCGACTGGTAATCCGAGCGTCGCGGATTCGAATCCCCGTCGCACCAAACATGCCCTTTCAGCCGTGGGAGAGATATAAAGTGACGGTCAATCTCGCTATTTGTTGGTAAAAGAGTAGCTCAAGAGTTGGTGGTGGGTGGTTCTGATTAACTGTTTTCTCTCTAGTGTTACACTGCTAAATTAGGGCGACTAGCGCAGATAGCCCTGTTATAGCTTTGTGCGAAATTCAAAACAAACAAATCAAACTATTTCGTTTGTCTCTTTACAACCAGTCTTTCCATTTACATCTTACTGTGAAGTCTCTCTGTAATTCTTACCTTAAATGCTATTATACAACTTAAGATGGAAGTGAAAACGTTATGTACTTTTATTTGAGATAAACAGATATCGATACAGATATTTGATTTGCGTTAAGAAGTGTCAGGCCTTTCGTTTGGCTTCCTAGGTATGGCTGGGGACTTAAAACGCTAGAAACCGCTAACCTGATACGGACCTACAAAGTTAACTATAAACAAACATCTCCTTCCTGCTTGTGCCAAATTTTGTTTTACAGATATCTTGTCGTTTAACATTTTCGAAGTTCATTCTCTACATTATATAGGAATAAATTTAATGAATCAGCTTTTTGTTTAGTTGGGAAATAGCTCAGTGAGTCGTTCTTTTTTAAAAAAAACGAAAGGAAATGGTATAAATTACATCAGCTGGCGAAGAACGACATTTTAGTATTAATGTATGTCTAACAGTAAGACACACCATTCCACCAGATTTTCATTTGAGGCCATGTATTAGATGACCTGATAGGTTTTGTTATGAAGCGAAAGACGTGTTTATTTTATATATCTCTGTTAATCAAATACGATTCACATTTAGTATCGAAATGAAGCCGGCTGTGTTTTAATCTTAACCTAAAACATACATAACAGTAAAAGAGGTACATGTACTTACTTTAGGTGTCTCAATTTATTTTATAACCACTATTTCAAGTTTCATAACTGTAAACACATTTTCAAGTGTCGTAGTGCTAGACTTGACTAACAATTGTTCAAATTGTAATACTCAAAGAAATCAGGACAAATCGTCGCATTTTTTATAAACAAATCACTACACGTCAATCATTATTCGCACTTGTTGATAAACTCAACAACACTGAATGAATATTTTATCTCTACACATAGCCAATATCACTTCTCAGATTACTGGTTTTTGTTCTCCAAACAACTGGAGGTCAATATTACACCTTAAGCGACTACCTATTGATATCCTAACATATAGAAGATACTATCAAACCATAAGTAAATGTTTTTGTTGTTGTTGTTATAACAGTTGAAGGTGAAAATTACATCTTAGGCGACTGTCTATTGTTATTTTAAAATGAGGAAGCCACCATCGCATCGCAAGTAACTAATTTTTTCATTTAACACCAAGAGGTTTTTAAGTGACTGATGTTTATAAAAATAAGGAAACTGGAGTAAGATTTGTAATGTACGTTTTATTGAGACACAAACAGAACTGACCGACAAAACGACCTTCAGGTTTTTGGTAACATTTCTTTAACAGACCTGTTATGACGTCAAGGAAATAAAAATTTGTACGGAGCAAAACTCACTTTAGGATATATTAGGACTACTGTATTAACTAACTTAGGAAAAGAGTAGACGCACGGGACATGAACTTCACACAGCAACCGAACAACAAACAACAGAAAACACCTTTCTACTCTACTGTTCATGGTTTTTACTTACTGCTTGAGGCAGCAAGTCAACAACCAACCATTCAGTAGGAAGCGCCACTAGCATAATTTTATTAAATCAAAGGGTGAACAAAATCAACCAATAAAGTGCAGAACGAAGAGAAATCCTAATTTCTGACCAATCCTGGCTTTAATAAATGCACATAAGAATAAGAACGACTTTGCAATGATGGAATTATTTTGTTAAATATATTGTTAGTTTTAGTATTATCTTTCTGAATTTCATTTCTAGGTTTTTTATGCTTGAAAGTTTGTTTAAAAAATTTTGAAAACTATATAAACAAAGAAGAAATTGTGGCAGTTTAAAATACAAAAATTTTAACATACGAAATTTAAAAATGGATCAACTTGAATAAAACGTAAATATACATAAATGACATCTCTTGGAACGTACAGTTACATAATGTATTTGATTGTACTGAATTAATGTCTCCCTAGATGAATTATTGTGTATATGTGCACATGAAAATGGTTTTAAATGATACAATTTAGGGTGTGGGTGCACATAGAAGTTGTGTCTCATGGATTAAATGAAACAGAACATTTAAACAAATATATTTTACTGGTTTTCTGAGGTGTATTTATTTCTTCATCGCTTTAACTATACATGTATATAACTGTATGCTTTTTCAACTATATATATATATATATACATATATATCTTGACAGTGTATTTTGTTTTCTACAGCATTTGTTTGTGTTAAAGTTACGTCTTTTGATAACATATCTCCTGAAAATGAAACATCAGAAACCGTCAGTGTAGAAAATGGAGTGGAAATGATCACAATACCCGAGGAAATGAACCAGTCGGTAGTGATCACAATACCTGATGAAATGAGCCAGTTGGTAACAAGTCCAGATAAGGAGAAAGAACCAGAACGTTGGGAATGGGAAGGAAAACTGGACTTTGTTTTAAGTTCTATAAACTACGCTGTCGGTCTTGGAAACGTATGGCGATTTCCATACTTGTGTTATGAAAATGGTGGAGGTATGTGTCTTGTGGTTTAATCCAACATAATATACATGAAACCTTTACCTTACTAAATGTTAAATCGATGGTTCTAATGGATTATATGTTGTTGTTTGTTACTTAGGGGCATTTTTGTTTCCCTATCTCATCTGTTTAGTCTTGTGTGCTGTTCCTCTATTCTTTCTGGAAGTGGCCATTGGTTAGTACCTCAGCATTGGTGGTATCGGGGTCTGGTATTTGATTCCTATCTTTAAAGGTAGCTATTGTTGTTTACTTCTAGTGCCTTAGTATTTTTCACCTTTTCCGGATATATATAACTCATACTTGTGTCTCAAATATGTCAACAGTTCTTATATTATGTAATCTATACTTTCACTAGGAATTGGCTTTGCTTCAATGGCCATCATTTGTCTCTATAATATCTACCACGTGGTGATAATAGCTTGGACTTTATTCTACTTCGTGTTCTCAATGACGCCACAACTGCCTTGGGAATCGTGTGGTAATTGGTGGAACACAAAATACTGCATGAAAGAGGGAACCAACATCACGAATCTCAATATTACAGCCACCGAAGCAAAATCACCTGTAACCGAATTCTGGGAGTAGGTTTAATTTTTTATTTTTCAGATGAATCTTTTATTTTCGATCAATAAATAAAAGTCGTATTTGGATCTAGTGTTCTCAAAATATTGTTTTCTATGTATATATATACACATATATATATTACAATGGGAGTACAATTATATAACTATTTTCTATCAACATAATGTTATTATTTATTCATTTTCCACATTTGTACACTGGTTTTTAGTCCAGTTAACTGTTTACCAGTAATTTATATTTTTCTACTTTAATTTATGAAAAATATATTGTCGATAGTCCAAAATGTTTAACTTGTCCAGCCACAGTGGATTTTCAACATTTATTTTAAGATATACCACTATGTAAAATGATAATATAATTTATTTATTAACTTATAATATATGTGGTTTAAGCATGTAGAACAAACAACTAATCCTTTACATTTAAGTTTTACTCTAGGAAGATCTCAAAGTAATAAAGATCTTCCCAATTTTATTGAAATAGATTCCATTAACAAACATTCATTTACTAATGCCAAAATAACTATCTTTGAAAATTATACAATGTAAATCTACTAATAAAAAGAGGAAAATATTTTGAAGAAAAAACTCCTTATTCTTATGAATTATACAATGATTTTCAAAACAAAACTACTGATTTTTAAATAAACTTATTTGTATTAGAATTTCAATTGAAATAAATACTTGTAATAGTAAAAAAAAAAAGAAGTAAAGGTGGCTTCCTAGTGGCATAACGGTTTGTCTGAAGACTTATAATGTAAGAAACAGATATCTCAATGTGTATCTTTGTGCTTAACAATGATAAAGTTAAAGGTAAAAATATAAAAAAAATGATTACTTTTGATAATTTGTATTAGAATGTAAGATACTTCTTTTTGCAGATATGTTAACACTTAAAATTAATAATAATAGAAGTTTTTTATATAAATGATAGAAAATTTAAATATTTGTAAAATAATTGTTAAATTTTGAATTCAAATATCTTTCTATTAAAGTTTAATTTTAAATTTGATTAAATTTTGTTTAATATCATTTTTTAAGTAAAAGAGTGGAGGTTGGAAGTTTCAACTTTTAGAACTTTTAGGATACTTTTATTTCTACGATTTTCTTTTTCTACGATTATTTTGCATGTGGAGGTTCTATCTGAATATTAAGCATAACTGCCTTCTCACAATTGGCTGCAGCCCTATGAAAGGCAGTAGGAGTTGAGATATTACGTTTGTAAGCACTCAAATTCTAACCCTTAAATGATTTTACATACCTGCTGACTAGTCTGACATCAATGTCTGGATTTTATCTGATAAAATAATGTAATGACCACTTACATTATTCGTTGTGACTCATGGTTGAGAAATAAGATAGATAATTCAAAATAGCTGTTTAATTTTAATTCTGTTATAATGTTTGTTATACGTATATTTTGTAGAAGTTGGTTAAAAATACAAGCACATCATTCAAAGTCATTATACGTAAAAAGGTAATTGTTCCAGGGGAAGCACACTTCCTCCAGAGGTACACATGTTTTAATTAGGGAAGTTTAGAAATAGTGTTTCAAAATTATTTTGCATGTGAGTCACTATTCTCACAAACTACCATTGCCTTTGTTTCTCTTCCTTTTCACAATATGAGATTAGTGATTTCAGTACAATATGTGTCAGTGTGTAGAATTCTGTTCAAAACAGGTGATGCTTACTGTAGCTACATCTAGGAATAGGCTTAACTAACAAGGACTGTAATAATAATGGACACCTTATGTGCCAGTTTATTATGCACCATGTACCTTGTGAGAATTTTACCCAGTTAACCTTGTTATTGTTAATCTTGTAAGATAAATTTTAGGACATATATTTCTAGGTATAATTGGTTTTTAAATAACCTTCCTTGTTTCTATTATTGGCTTGAAAGTTACTTACAATACCATAGTAGACAGTTTTATCATTTAATACTCAAAAATTAAAAATTATGAAATCCTAACTGAAATTGGTTTAATAGTACATTTCAATAAAACAGTATTTATTACTCTTTTGAAGGCGTCGAACATTACAGATTACTTCGGGATTACATGACCTGGGAGGTGTGAACATAGAACTGAGTTTCTGTTTGTTACTTGCCTGGTTTGTGGTTTATTTGGTCATCTTGAAAGGACTACAGAGTAGTGGCAAGGTGAGATTTAAACTAAAATAAAACTTCGAAACAAAAGAAAAAGGAAAGATTGCATAAAACAGTGTTACAGTAATCACAAGGAAAGATAACCTAATGACATAAAAAACCATTACAGTAACCATAAGAAAACATCACCTAATGACATTAAACACCATTACAGTAATCATAAGGAAACATCATCTTTTATTTAATCCAATAATCTTTAATGTTTCTAGCATTAATTATTTCATATCTTTGGACTGTTTTACTTTATTATTTGTTCATTGTTTACAGATTATTAAGGTGTCAGCAGTCACTCCATACGTCATTCGAATCATTCTTCTTATTCGTGGAGTGACGTTAGAGGGCGCTGGAGACGGACTACTTTTTTACGTTACTCCTCAATTCGACAAACTTTTGGATCCCAAGGTTCGTTTATGTTATTGTTATTATATTCATATGTAAATGTTATTGTAATTACATTCATATACTCATGTTATTGTTATTGTATTCATATGTAAATGTTATTGTCATGATATTAATATACTAATGTTATTATTATTACATTCATATACGATATAAACACAAGTAAATATTAATGTTAGATGTTAAAGGTTGTTGGACAGAAGCAATGGCATATTCTTTTACCAACGAATAGTGGGATTAACCATATATTTTAATGCCCTGACGCTGAAGACAAACATTAACAACCAGGCTGGACAACAAATTAAACTTCCCATCTAATGTAACTGAAGTTTACGTCTTTAGTGAAAACAGTGTCATTGTTAATCAGTAACTGTCAAGCGACTTTTTTTTTCGTTTATTTGCTATCAAGGTTTAATACTAGTTAATAATTCTTTAATCAAAACGCAACGAAACTAAATTAGTGTTAAATTTAAAGAAGTGAACTCTTTGTAATCAGTATTAATTTATTGTATTAATGTTATTAGGTCTGGGTGACAGCAGGAGCGCAAGTGTTTTTCACCTTTGGTATTGGTTTCGATTCCGTCGTAACTCTTGGAAGTTACAACAAGTTTAGCCACAACTTCTTCCGGTAACAAAAAAACAACAAACAAACTTTTGAGAAATGTTTTCTTATGTGTTAATGTAATTATTTAACAATGATTCGCACAAAAATGTTCAATGTAATAATTCTCTGTACTCTGTATTCCTTATTGTTTCAGTGTTTCTGTTTCCATGGATATTATTGTACACTTTGCACACATTCATTATTGTTTCTATATCTTTATTTCTAGAGACGGATATATTTTTTGTGTTATTAATCCTGCTACCAGTATATTTGCTGGTAGCGTTGTATTTTCCGTCCTCGGGCACATGGCATATTTGAAAGGCGGCGGGACTGAAGTTGCTGATGTTGTAAAGTCCGGTAAGATAATTCAGTCTTCTAGTGCTTCAGTTGTTTATATAAACAGTAAAAGCTCTGTTTCTGTACAAAATAAACGTGTAACAGAATATTTCAGAACAAACTTTATTAATATATTTTTTTTAATCTTGGTTCTAAAACATTTAAAATGAAACGTCTATTGGTAAGTTACAGTGTATCAACATCTTAACATAAACTAAGTATCATCAGACAGTGACCTGCTGTGTTATTTTCAGAGTACAAACACGGTCTTTGTTCAAATTTCATCTAACATGGTGTACTTTCTTCAGGTCCAGGGTTAGTTTTCCTTGTTTATCCAGAAATTGTTCTACAGTTGCCACCTCCCCCTTTATGGTCAATTGTGTTCTTCCTCATTCTGTTAATTCAGATAATATGTTGATGTATGTTATTTGATAGCCAGGTGAGAATATAATATGTTGATGTGTGTTATTTGACAGCCAGGTGAGCATATAATATGCTGATGTGTGTTATTTGATAGCCAGGTGAGCATATAATATGTTGATGTGTGTTATTTGATAGCCAGGTGAGCATATAATACGTTGATGTGTGTTATTTGATAGCCAGGTGAACATATAATATGTTGATGTGTGTTATTTGATAGCCAGGTGAGCATATAATGTGTTGATGTGTGTTAATTGATAGCCAGGTGAACATATAATGTGTTGATGTGTGTTAATGTACGTCAACATTGTGAAATATTCAGGGACTAAACACTGTCTTTCGTTTTTGTTTCAAATTTATACGTTTCTCTTATCGTTTGCTTGGTGAGAGTTTTAACGTCTTGTGCGTGGTTCAACGTATGGGATCTGCTTGGAAGTGAAATAAACAATTTCAGCAGTATAAAAACGTGAGTAACATTTTACTCAATTACACATTTCAACGAAGAACAAGAGATTTTCGAGAGAACCGATAGGTAAGGGAAAACAATTAGCAAGTTGCGACTGTTTTTTGGGATTTAGAAATTCTGCCAATCCCTCAATGAACGTAAGGCTAGTACGTGAAATTTGTAAAACTTGTAGTTGATGAAATGAAAGGATATCATTGTCATTAATTGCACTGACAACCTGAGTAGCAACAGGAGCTAACGGTAGAAGCTACGAACTGTTTTACTCCATGACTCCCATATATTATTCCCTGGTGTGCGTGTAACATATAATTTTTCAGTTTAACAAAACTAGCCCTTCTGGTGTGTTGCTAATATCATATATTTTATTTCCTCCTCTGCCCTATCAAATATTTGGTTGCAAGTCATGTGTCGAGTTACAATACAATTGTTAATACGTGTGTATGCTACATCCTACAATTGTATGTAACTTGCTACATATAACAGATATCATCTACACGATGGATACCTCCTATGTTTTCCTATCGTGTTACATATATTAGTAACAAGTTACATGGCTGTTACGTGTTACATTTTTTAGTTATGTGCCACATGTCACAGTAATGAACTATATCAGCTACATGGTTAATATCTCTTGCAGTTGCTACATATGTTTGTAAGTTGTTACAGATGTCACTAATGAGTTACGTGGTTGATACCTGCGACAAATCTCACCACGTTATTCTAGTCCTAGTTCCAGATTGTTGTGTGTTTCAACTGCGACCTCTAACACATGTTTGTTTTGTGGTACATATACTTGTTGCTGCACGTCACATGAATTTACATTATGTTCTATTTTATATCTGACAAATCAAACAATGGATGCGAAACCACATATTGTTTAACTGTTTATCGCTGGTTAAATATTTCAATATGCAATAAATTTCAAAGTACCATTCTTCAGTGATCAATAGAGATAAACTTCTATTTCAGAAACTAATAACTTAAAACGTCCTCTCACGCAAGATGAAGTATTACGTTATCAAACTAAATAATAACACGTATGTTTGAAACTTTATTATATAAAACATTAATTCACTAAATATATATATACACTGCTGGCCAAAAGTTTAAGGCCAATTAACACAAAAATTTGCATTTTGCATTGTTAGGCTCAACCACTTGTTTGAGTAGAGCTTCAAAAGATGAAAATAAGAAAAGGGAAAATAAAAATAAAAAACTTTTTTAGTATTTAATAGGGAAATATGTGAACACTAAGAAATTAGTCTGAATACTAGCTGATCAAAAGGTTAAGACCATACCAGAAAGAAGTCCCAAACAGGGTAGGAAATGCCCAATAAGAGGTCTCATTAGTGAGTTGCACGGCCATCATTGCGAATAATTGCAAACATTCACTTTGGCATGGTCGATATAAGATTTCGCAGAAGGCTGGCTGGTATATTATTCCAAGTGGTGAAGATGGCTTGACGAATATCATGCACTGTTTGAAATTGACGTCCATTTCTATAGATTTTTCTTACCATCTACCCCCAAACATTTTCAATGGGGTTCAGTTCGGGCGAACACGCTGGATGGTCCCAAAGAATCACGGGTATTGTGGATTGCAGCGTTGTTCTGCTGAAAGATCCAGTTATTTCCACACAAGCGGGGGCCTTCAGTCAATAAAAATGCTCTCTCCGATATGCCAATGTAGCCAGCTGCTGTTTGACGCCCCTGTATAACCTGAAGCTCTATTGTTCCATGGAAGAAGAAAGCACCTCAGATCATGATGGAACCTCCTCCACTGTGTCGTGTAGAAACTTTCTCCGGTGTGATATCCTTATCGTGCCAGTAACGTTGGAACTCATTTGGACCATCCAGGTTAAATTTTGTCTCATCGGAAAACAAAACATTCTTCCACTTTTCTACGTCCCATGTTTGGTGCTTCTCAGCAAAGTTTAACTGAGCTGTTTCGTGGTGTGGAAGGAGGCGTAGCCTTTGAAGACGTTTATCATTTTTTAAAGCCTTTCTCTCGTAGGTGCCGTCTTATTGTTCTTGAGCTGCATTCTCTGTCCGTAAGGACCTTAATCTGGTTCGACGATCGGCTATTGTCCTGCCGGACAACCCGTCGAAATGTTCTTGGGCTGACCTCTTAAAATTCTCGTTCCGTATCCCTCAGGATCTTTTAAGAAATTTGCAACAGCAGTTTTACTTTTACAGAAGAACGTAAAATACAACAGGCAAAACAACTTACAGGCTCATTTTGTTTTATAAAACAATTTTTTGTTATGTGGCCAACCTTACCCCATTTAAAACACTGCAAGTCCTCGCACTTATTTTGTCCACTTCGCCAGTTTACTTTTTCATTCATACTCTTACTTATCATACTTATTACAGACTGCTTGTACCTATATATCTGTTGCTCTCTTGTATCCTCGATTAAATCTAATAAGGTTTCTCGTTGGGTATTGGATTCATTAACATCACTCCGAGCTCTATCGCTAAGCGACCTTCGCTGATACTCAGACTTTAGTGTATCTTGAATCATCATCTAATCTAAGTTCTACGTAATCTACTACCTTGCTCTTGTAGCTTTATGTCCAAACACTCGAACAGACTCGCCTTTTTCTTGATTCATATTTCGTAATTGTACCATGATTGTGCTTGGCCTTTCTCGTTTACCATATTCCTATGTCAGCATACGTGTTACAAACTGAAAATCTACAGTTTCACGCAATGCCTCAATGAAACGTTTTGCTTTTCCTGCTGTTTTTGTCTCAAAATGTCTGATTTCTGTGCGTCAGTCCAACCAGATATTCTAACAGCTTCATTTAATGCATCTACAAAACTTTCGACATCCTCGTCGAACTTATAGTGAAAAAAAGGTATCGTGCCCGTTAAGTGTGTCGTACCTCACGAACCTACTTGAGTGACTGGATCTGACACAGCTTCCACATTATCATCAGCCCCTCTGGTAAGAGTAGTGTCTAGTGCCTCATGAACCTACTTGAGTGAGTGGATCTGGCACAGCTTCTAGATTATCATCAGCCCCTCTGATAAGAGTAGTGTCTATGCCAGCAATAGCCATAGTTACTTATTTAATTTTATTTTCTACTTACCCAACTTATAGAACCTTAAACTAATTTCTCTACCTCAACCTCTTTCTTTATTTTACCCAACCTGTTGTTATTTACTCCAAAAATATCCTCCAAGACTTCACCAATCACGTAACGGTGACAAGGCAGGCCGAGTGGTTGGTTTAGTTTAGCTGTTGGAACTTCGACTGATAGTACGTGTTGTTACACGACTTATTTATTTTTAAGTGAGGATGTAGTGGGTGAGTGGAGCACACAGATACTAACTCGAGACTAACTGCCCTCCTCTAGTCTTACACTGCTAAATTAGGCACGGGTAGCGCGGATAGCCCACTTTTAGCTTTGCGTGAAATTCAAACCAAACCACGTCGATAGAACAGCAGAATTAGTTGTCATCAAATGGTTAATAAAGATAAATTATTGTTAATCAAGAGCTTGAAACCATTGATGTTGAATATAAGTACAGTTGGAATTTCAAAGGTATTAAAGATATACCGCTGATGTATTTTCAAGGTAGCTGATGGGGGGAATAATCTTCCAAAACTGATATTTCTCAAATACAGTTGACGAACTAACCGATAGATTGGACTAGATATTTGTTTTAGTATTTTAAACGATTTATCTACTGAGCAATTAAGAAAGATAAATTAGAAGCGGAAATACTAAATATTTTAAAATCCTGTATGGATATAGATTGACGCACCATAGCGAGTAGAAGACAACTAAAATACAATTTATAGATACATAACATTGAATAGGAAGCTGTCCAATGACTTTGTACTTAGTTATCGAATATCCAGTATGTTAGCTCAGTAGGTAAACCACTTGACCATTCTACAGGGTATCCAGGGTTCGATACCAACCTTACTAGTAAGCAATGTAGGGGTGAAGTTTGTAGAGCACTTGCATAATGTACGACAGATAATATGACATAAAAATGAAATCACCACACCAAGAAGCTTTATTCCAATGAGAGGACAAGACTTTATTTTAGTAACACACATACTAAAACATATAAAATCATAAATTCATTTGAAAAATGAAACTTGAATAAAATTCTGTACTTCTTCAGACAGAACAGTGTAAAAATAATACATGTAGTGTCTTCTTCACAGATAATTATTGAATAATCAAGTATGTGTTGATAAACCAGGAAGCTACGGACGAAAAAAAAAAGACAGAAATACATCACTTCTAATTGTACTACAGTTGGTCAGCTACAGAAATGATACACGTAAAGCAATGTTTCTAATATTGTATTTTTATATTGCACTGATTTCTGATTTGAGTGGCAATGAAGATATGGTGAATAATGGGAGATTTTTTAATTTTATATTATTGGACTAGGTGAGAAATAGAAACCAGTATAAATAAAGAGAGCCAGCAAAATCATAATAAACAAATTTTATCATGAACCACAGCAGTGTTTCATAAAATGGATCACAACAAAACCGTATAGAATGTGACGACGAAAAACACCTTAAATAGTAAATATTCAATTCAGTTCAAACACTTTAAACCCCTTGTTGTTTATAACTAAGACTATACCTATATAAAAATTTGTAAAAAAGAAAAGCAGTACAAAACGACCCATTTAAAAATGTTATATATGAGGTGAAAGAAGAATTATCAGCCCATAACAGATAAATATATTTATATGTAACATGTAGATATTAAATGCTTTCCACGTTATATACTTGGTCACCTCTAGTGGCACAGCCGTGCATCTACGAATTTATAACGCTAGAAACCGAGTTTTGATACCCATAGAGCCCATGTAATTTTGTGCTTAATTCCAAACAAACAGTCGGTGTTTTTAAGAAGCCAGCCCCCTATATTATACATGAAGAGAAGTAGTAAATAAATCAATACACATGATATCAACTTTTATTTCACACATCGTAGAATAATTACTTTAAAAGACACGAAGAAATATTTATTGTGACATTTTAGTCTCATGTTTTATTTGAAAGACTGCTATTGTACTTGTAAAATGTTATACTCACGTAGTGGAGGTTGTGTCTTGTATATAGTTTTCCTTTACTATACATACATAATGTCGTTACACGGCAGCTATATTCTCAAACAAATCTCCATCTGCAGTTTAACATTTTAGATTTAAAACAACTGCGATCAAATAGTCAATAGTGCAGTAAATAATCACGAACCGTAGCAACTAGGTATTAGTTATGTTTATTATCATTACAATGTATAAAGTTTGCTACCTTACCCAGTAATCCTTTGCCCATAATCCAGTATACAAAATAAGAAAAGTAAAAACTGAGAATTTACAAATCTGCAAATAGACGCCATAAAAGGATTAGGAAAGAAAGTGCATTTTGAAAACACCAAATATAATTAAAGGTAAAAGCATGGAATCAAAATAAGGGTTTCTAGTTTCAGTAAATAATGTTTACAGTATCTCCAATCCGGGTTCCTTGTTTTGTTTACAATCAATATTTACATATTTTTAAATTCCCATTTTCATATTTATTTCGCCTTAACAAGTACAGCAAAAAATATAGTTTATTTGCCACAAAAGACAGTCGTTTTTACTGGAGAGTTCTGTTTGAAGTTCTTGTGAATGTTTGAGAGAAAATCATCAGTAAGATTGGCTGTATTGAGCTACTCTTCAGATTCAGTTTGTTAGTATTGTGTTCCAGACAGTAAATATCACGTTGCTCAGAGTCCTTGATAATGTAAAATTTGTCCAGAATGACTATCACTACGCATATTTTTATTTATTTGTAGATGTTCAGCAGTCCCTAATTTTGAAGTTAATACACTACAAATGAGGCAGCTTGTTAATATCATCCTCCGTGATCTCTTGGACAACTCTTTACCATGGAATATAAAGATGAAAAGTCACAATATAATGTTTAGGGACAACAATGGACTTGTGCAAAGCACTAAATAGATATAAATTAAACTCTACTTAAAAAGTAGCTTTTGTAAGATAAATATTAATTTTAAAGATAAATATATGTATATATACACTTTTTGTAAATGTAACCAAGAAAACCGGAACTACATCGTTCTTGTTTATTTCAGTCAGAATTAATTATATTAATTACCAATAATAATGTTGAAGTAATAGATAAAAATCAAGGATGAGATGGACAAAGTGAATTATAAAGAAAACCAGCAACTCTGAGTGAGGAAGTAACCATTGTAAGTACTTAAGAAAGACCGAAAAAACAAAGAGGTTTTTTCTAGACTGACTCAAGTTAACCGCTATTAAAGAGTTTGAATATTGACCTTGTGACTGGTATAGTAGAGGACGTTGTTTGACTGACATTAAAAAGTGAACAACCGTCAGACAATTATCCTTTCATAAATCACTGAAAAAAAACCCAACGGAAATGCAGTTTCCTCCATGGGAAGAAGTCAAAACATCAGAGAAATGCCCTACAAGTATGTTCTTTTGAAACGTGAATTTGCCCAGCATGGCCAGGTGGCTGGGGCGGTCGACTTGTAATCTGAGGGTTGCGGGTTCGAGTCTCCGTGGAACCAGACATGGTTGTTCTTTTTAGCCGTGGGAGCGTTATAATGTGATGGTCAATCCCACTATTTGTTGGTAAAAAAGTAGCCCAGTGGTTGACGGTGGGTGGTGATGACTAGCTGCCTTCTCTCTAGGTTTACACTGCTAAATTAGGGACAGCTAGCGCAGATAGCCCGCATGTAGCTTTGCGCAAAATTCAAAACAAACCAAACTACGTCAATTTAACTGTAACACGCACTATGCCTGCAACTGTATTTTTCCATATTCAGATATAAAGAAACGAAAGAACAACTTCAACAATGCTTTAACATTTAAAGCGTTAAACGAAAACAACAACTAATTGACATAATTTTTATTTAAGAAAAAAAATTATTTCACTTTCCCTTACTGGCTTCACATACTACTGGGAACTATAGAATAACTTCAGGCTCTTTGCATGAGAGCGTATGAATGTTTTCTTACAGCAAAGCCACATCGAGCTATCCGCTGAGCCCACCGAGAGGAATCGAGCCCCTGATTGCATGAGGGAAATTTACATATTTTCAATGTACAACATTGTTGTAGATTATTGGTTTATATTTATTTGAGTTATAAAAACACATGTGAAACACTGAGCGGCATATTCTAATTTATTGTGGTTTCAAAGAAAAAATCTTATATTTGGTTAAGTAAAGCGTAATAAAAACTGAATCGTGTTCTGTTAGGAACTTGTTATCATTCATGTGGAAGTGCTGTTACAGCTAAAACATTCTTCTTTAATAGACAATATTCCAATTTATGGTTGTTTAGAACCAAATTCTAATTGGTTAACGTTGACAATGTTTTAATATCTTAATAAAACATATTTAGCATTCTTTCAAATTGTACACGAAAAATTTCTGTAAAACCATCTAACAAATATTATATAAAACCTAATCATATGCCACATAAGACAAGTGTTTTTTTTTCGTATAGCAAAGCCACAAAGGGCTATCTGCTCAGCCCACCGAGAGGAATCGAGCCCCTGATTTTAGCGTTGTAAATCCGGAGAGATACCGCTGTACTAGCGGAGGGCGCCACATAAGACAAAGAAACTTCCTTCTGTCAAGAACAAACAAACAAAAAAATGAAAAAAGGTCACAATGATTTGTGGAGGAAACTGGAAGAGATGTTTTATTTTACAATATTTCATTTAAAGGTGAGGACAGAAGTTTAGTTAAAATAATTTATTTGCTATTCATTAAATTTGAATGTTATTTAAGCAAAATAAATGGCTTTTCATGGTTTTGCAAAAGGGATTTATTTGCACGTAACATTTGAAATTAAAATATATTAATAAGTTTTACCTTTCGCAAAATTGTAAAATTAGATTTAAAGTTTGAAATAACGACAACTTTCTTAAACATGGACTTCAGTTTAAAATAAAATGCATTAGTAGGTATTTAATTCGTTGTTTTAGGCCAATCTATCTTTTCTATTGCTAGAGGTCTTGTACTTTCCCAAAAATGATGTTTTCTTCAATTGTAACATAAAAGTTTATTTAGTTCTTGTAGAAGAGAGTTCGTTAATTCTAAACTAGTTTTGTAGATACATATAAAATAATATTACACTGTCTTAACAAAAGGTATAGCACATAAGTGGAGAAAGATAAGGCTGATTATTTTATTCCTATAAGTGAACACTACACTCTTTGTTCCTCGGTGGTTTAACTAAAAGTTTACGGACCTACATTATCAAATTACACTGCTTAATTAGGGGCGGCTAGTGTAGATAGCCTTCATGTCACTTTGCGCGAAATTCAAAACAAACAATTACAGTGAAATATATCGAAACAGGTTAACTGTTTATTCGCTAACTGAGAAAGTTGTTAATACATATAGAGAACTCGATGAAACAAACATCGGAATTCCTCAGGATATCATCTGCGGTTTGTGATTTGGTTTTATTTATCTCTCCCGTTTTGTTTCTCTTTTATATTTGGTTGTTTTTATACAAAGTTTCGTCTAAAGTATGATGTTATAGTTTGCGTTTAGTGGTGTGAGTCCGTAGATATACCGCTGGGGTATCACTGACTGGTTAATACATCAGAAACCTTTTGACGTATTAACTATATTACTACTGTTTGACGAGAGGCCTCTTCAACGCCGGAGATGACATATGTAATGTGACTAACATATAACATATTCTCGTTTGTTTACAATTATGCATTCTTATAATTACCATAACATGAAAAGTATCTAAATGTTAATATACTAACTGGAAATAACCAGTCTCAGGATATAAGAAATTCTATGAACTGACTTCCCAGTTTTGTTAAAGTGAAATAAGTTTTCCAGAATTTAAAATTCATTTTTTAACTTGCTATTTTTATTTTTCATATAAAAATTTGTTCTATTGTTATTATGTCCACTACTATATAAACATTGATGTCTAGAGATAAAGGTTGTCAAACAGCATGTTAACAAGTGTTTGTGGGTACGTGTTTATTATATATTTGTATATCAGTTCCAAGAAAACACTATTTTAGTTTCACAAAAGTTAACATTTTACAAAACTATTATAAATGTCTGCCATTTTTAAAACAAAATGTATAAGCTATTAAACTTTCTATATAAAACCTTATATTTTTATAAATATATTAATTTCACAAAACGTTTATTTTTCGTGTTTTCAACTTTAAAGGTAACAGGGTACCTGTTCCCATAAAGATGATACAAGTTGAAATATTCTGCAGTAACATAAAATTAATTACTAAATCACTCACGGTTCTCAACTGCCTGTGATTTGTATGATTAGTCAGTAACAATAAGGTTATACAAACAATGTATTTTATTGCTTGATTCACTGAAATCCTATTTATCATAAACAACTAAGATGGTAACTGTAAGATTCCCTACGTAGACAAAACTTCCCATCACTTATTAATATACATACCTTGAAACACATGAAAGTTTCTAACAGTTAATATTCTAACTACACTTAACTTTCCTATATATTATACAATTAAACGTCATCATCATATCCCATTTCTTAATTTTTTTTTAGTAATAACTTATGGATGTAATGATAACAAACTGATAATAAAAGAAAGTATATATATTATAAATGAAAGTTGAAGCCTCAGTAGATATTCAAACCCACTCCCACATACATTTGTTTCTTTGTAAATTGAAAGTTTTATAACTTCCTAAACACTGTATTATTATATTAATATTTATACTAAAGATTGTTTAATTAATTAATTTTATTGATTTTTGTTGAAGATGAAATATGTGTAGTTCAAAACATTCATTACAGATGTTTACATATATTGCTAAGGCTCTAATATTCCTTGTCAGTTTTGTTTCTATGTTCTGATTGCTGGCAAAAAGTATTTCCATATAAGATTAAAATAAGCAAAAATAACACACACATCACAGTGTTAAGTAACAATGAAAACTTCCTTATTATTTAAACCAACAAGTTCCATTTTATATACTAGAGACAAATTCTCAGCTCATACTAACCCAGAACAGATGATAATCAGATGGTGCAAGGACTGGAAAATAAGTAGGATCTGGAAGTTTCTCCCAGTCTATCTCTTCAATCTTTATAAATGTGATCCTTGCTGTATGGAGCCATGCATTATCCTGGTGTAACACAATACATATACGATTGACCAAAGCAGGCCTCTTTCTTTTCAGTGCAACAGTCAAACGCTCTAACTGTTGACAATAGAAGTCTGATGTAATCTTTAGATTGAGTGGCAGCAACTCAAACTGGATCACACCAACGATATCCTACCAAATGCTTAACAAGGCTTTCCTAAGGTGGAGGTCCATTATGGGCTGTGCTTTAGCCAGTTTACCTACACTGAGCCATTGTCTGAGACACTTAACATTTTTATAACATATACATTTTTCATCTCCAGTTACTAACCTGTCCAAAAAAAAAGCAAGGTATGTTCATGGAAAGAAGTGCAAATGTCCACTCTTGCTCCAAGGTTGGCTACTGTCAAATCATGGTGAACCCATTTTCCAAGTTTTGACACCGTTCCAAGCTGTTACGGATGACGGTGAACTGTCAAATGGTTTGAAATTAAGCTTCTATTCTAGTTCTTCAACTGTTACAGCACAATCTTCATAAGTTGCTGCCAGCAGCAAGTCACCATTAAACTCAACAGGATGACTTGAACATGGACCATCACTTAAGTCACCTGATACGAACTTCTGAAACAACCTTCGACATTTTCTTTCATTGAGAGACTCCACACCTTGAATGTTTCCATGTAGTTTCTGCTGCACTATTGATTTTTTAAACTCATAAAGTATTATATGCCTAATGTGCTCCTCAGACACATCCATCTTCATGAAGGTTTATTTGATTAATGCTCTGAAAAAGTAGAGTTAAATTAATTTCTTTTATTTGTCTGAAGAATTTTATACATGTCCTACTACATAATCTCAGTCATTAAAGCATTCTACAGAGACAGAAATGATGATGCACTTTCTGCATTAAATTTTCAGACAGTACTTATGAGATGACCTGATACAAATGCAGTTAAAAAGAGCCTTAATAACAAACTGTGTGATAAGTAAATTTTTATTGTTGAGTTATAAAAACTGACATGACTATCATGATACCTGTATCAGTCAGTAGACATGTGGGATCTGAAGATGTAATTTCAACACATTATTGTTTTAAACTTCCTTTTTTAACTACTGTTTTATCAAACAACATTTAAATCAACATAAATCATTGACATTTACAAAACAAATTATATGTCAATGTGACAAACCTCATTACCCAATTATTGCAAGGATATACAGTCTAAATAAAACAAGGCCAAACTAAGAATGAACAATAAAAGTAGCAATCAGCTTTTTTATAAATAATATAAAAATGATATGTATACTAAATAATTGCTTTTTTAAATTATTAAGTGATAGTAGACTCTGAAGTTAATTTGTAACATTATGTTTGTTTATATACATTTTGAACAATGTTCTAGTGCTTGTTCATTCTAGCAGACAATATTACAGTCATTTATTTGTTCAAAAGTTTCTGTATATCTCACAAAACTAACAATATTTATATCAAAGGATATCACATCACCTCAAACAAACAGGAAAGTATAATCAGAAGTACAGTATATAAAACTTTTATACACTTACTATTATTCTAGTCTAACCTTCTCCATAAATAATCCAGAGTAAGACAGCTATCTGAACTCCTCTTCTTAGATGAAATCAGCCTGAAAGGCTCAATTACTTTCTGGTATATTTTGTGTTATAAACTGTATATGATATATCATTTGTTAACATACATGAGTCTTTCATAAATAAATTGTACAGTTTTCGGCATTATATATGCAAAAACGGCTTGTTTGGGTTGCGAAAATATCTTACGTAGAAGGTCGAAACGTTGTTCGCTCTTCTACATAAAATATTTTCTCAACCCAAATGAGCTGTTTTTGCATATATTTCTCAACAAGTGGGTTTTCTCAACATCACTGAGTTTTAAGCATTATAGTAACTAACTCAGTTTATTTTAATCAATACCAGCAATATTTAACTCTGTCATGCATTAAAGGTAAACCACAAAAAAGTAAAGATTACCAGAACATTAAGTTATCAAGTATGAAGACAAAATGAGTGATGCATTTCCAGGGGGGAGTAATACATTAAAAACATTCCAAGATACACTGTATTCTGACACATATAAAACATATGATGTTATTATCCACAGAAAATTATATATAAGGCACATTTTTTTAATTTTTTGTTGCATTTTACAACATTTATTCTACCTTTTCATGTAAAACTTAACTTATAACTTTATATATATATATTACTGACCTTTGACCTTACGATAAGGTTGTTTCCACTGTTCTAAGGCTTGAATATAGTTGATCCACAAGATGACAGACCACAGACAGTTTCAGATAACTTGTTCATGAGTAGAGAAAGAAATGGAAGTGATTTTCAACTGGGTGTCCTACAGACAAACAAGAAAGAAAGAGAGATTTCAATATGGTTAAGTATTATCTTTTTACAAGAAGCTATAGTTAACTCAATTATCCATGGAGAGATTATCCAGTTTATCTTTTAAAAGAATCCTGAGAATCTCACAAGTTGTTATACAAAACTTCAGAACTAGTTTTTACATTCTGTGTTCTACCATTCAAAAACTCAAATAAAACAAAAGGATAATTTAAATGAAAATTGTGAAATCTGTCAGGCTGAATATCAGGTCAAACTACATTTCTAGTACTTTCATCTTGCTAAGAAATACACAGATATACAAGTTTTCTTTGTTTTGTATTATCCAGGATCCCTTTTACCCTCCATTACCACAGATAAGATATATATATGTATACATATGCAACAGAGAATTTTAATTACAAAATTTTAAATGTTTATCATTAACTGTTATTTTTTATATAAATCACCTTACTAGTAAGTAACAAGGACAGTCTTTGAAATCACTTGATCATAACTCATACGATCTACTCGTAAGAATTCTGTAGCTGATTTAATTCATTTTGTTATTAAAGTTACTAGCAGTGTAGTTACAGGTAAATTAAGCAATGAAAGTAATATAACACAAAGTATTGAGTAGTTTAACTGATTATAAGTTTCCAACTAAGTTACACATCCAAAGTGTTGACTATGTTACAGTACAGTAATTTTTAATACACAAATCAGTGCATATTGTACAACCACATCCGATATAAACTAGTATATAACTGACTTTTAATAAGTGCAACTATTTTTCTTGTGTTCTAGAGGACCAGTATTTTGTATATAATACAATCACATTCAATTCTAATACATTACACATGTATATATATTATTACTATTTACAAATAAGTCTAAGTTTCAGATACTTTTCTAAAAACACAGAACAGTTACAATGATTTATGATAATATTATGTTATAGTTCTACTGTAATTACTTGTACTATCTATTTTTTTAATTTTTCCTGTACACCAAACTATGCAATCAGTGTTAGCTGAAAATAAGTAACAAGTGTGTTGAATTGATTAATCTAAAATGTATTGCTGAATGAATTTAATAAAGTTATTTATTGATATATTTTTATGATGTATTCAGTGTATTTTACACTGTGTTTGATTAACAGGCACATAAAACTGTCTTACTTTCATATCTATATAGTAACAATGGAATAAAACCTAATCATTTAAAAAACCCTGATTACAGTTTTCACAAAAATTTTACTCATTATTCATATCACATCACAATTAATAGTTAGTATAAATATCCACTGACAATACTGTTCACAAAAAGTTATCATTTGACAGCCCTACAGATACAACTATGGTATAGAGATATTGGGATGTTTGAATACTTGTTTAAATAATTGTTAATGTTACATAATAAATTACTTTTCATTTTCTAATGTAAATAAGACTATACACACATGTTGGTTCATTGCATAACTATAAAGCTTACCTAAAATAAAAATTAGAATGAATAATTTCAAATATGAAAGAAACTAAAGAATGATACAACTGTAATTATACAAACATAAAACTGTTTATAAGAACATATTTACAACTCAGAAATTAACACTGTCAGAAGTCAACATATTCTGCAAAGTTGTGTGTAGAATTCATAATTAATTATTACACATCTCAACTGGCAAGAACTTATGACAATGTTAACCCAATGTGATATTGTTTTTCTTACCATCCTGGACAGCTATATAGCGTTTAAGCAAGCAATAATGGATGTAATAAACTCTTTATAATACTAGATCTTTTGTGTACAAAATTTATACACTTACTTGTAGAGTACCAAGAAAGGTATCATCAAACTCCTTGTACACTTCCCAGATGGTATCACCTTAGGTAACATAGAGGCCTACAGCACTGACTGCGTATTGAAAAACATACCAAACATTTTCTGTGCCATCTTTCACTTCCACGCCTTCAAGAGAGCACATTCTAACCAGTGATGTACAGCTGATGATGTAAAATAAAAAAAAATAACGTATACAGTTAAAAATACAATATCTTATTTTGAAGACTGCCTCATTAATATTTAAACTACTTAAAATGTATTCTCCGTTACGGTTAACACAATTATTACATCTGCGTCTAAGTCTTGAACGAAATAAAACATGACGTCATACACTTCTATGATGTCAAATAGCTCATTGGTGCTATGCTTATCTTATTAAACTACAACAAATCTAACCTAACCTAACAATTACCAATTCTTACGAATATAATTATACTTCATATAAACATACAATGAAATTGAAACAACTGATACTGTATCTAATTGCATCACAAAGTTTCAAATTTGGAACAGTTTCAGCTATGACGTCATGCTTCATTTTGTTTCATTTTCTTCGAAATTTAGCCGCTTATCCAGATCTGGCTTTTAAAAGACACTTGTCAACACTACCCAGGGTTGATCGATGGTTCATACGAAGATTACTAAGCTATCTATACGATCTTGAGAAGGTGCTATATCTACAAGCAACCAGTGACACCACTGTTGATGTTAATTGAGATTGTATTAACACTTTCACCGCAAGAACTTCCCCTGAGCTAAATAAAATCGTCTGGCGTTAGGCAGAATAAAATACTAAAAGGCCCAATACGCTTGTTATATTAAAGATATATTTTAATTTTTGTACAGCGTAACCTGATAAAATTTTATAGTTTTATGGTAAAATAACAACATTCTAAAATTTCCTCGCGGATCCCCAGATGACGGTGGATCCCAAGGGCATGGGGGAGTATCACAATCTTATAATGTGTTTTTATCACTGTTAGTTAGCTGTGTATCGCTTTCAACTTTAAATGTTTGTTTCTTAGTAGCATGTATTTGTGTACTTTGATCGAATCATAAAACATTTGTAATTCTCTCTATTTTTATATTAAATATAACACATACATACAGTCTATATGTAAAAGGTTAAAGTTGTATGTATAGAATAAATCTACAGACGACAAATAAACGTTGTCACATCAAAAAACTTGTTGCTCTGAGATCTACACCAACAAATCGTCATTCCTGTAGTCGCGAGAAACAAACCTTTATTTATATTCTATATACAACTTGTTAACTAGATTTATAGTATAAATTTTCGTTTTCATAACTCAACTAAGAATATCATCTTACTTTTCCTGCTGTTATCTCTCACTTATCAGTTTCATTTTTCTGTTATTTTCCTTTTCGTTTGGTTACGTCATTTCATTACTTTGTATATTTGTTTTGGAATTTCGCACAAAGCTACTCGAGGGCTATCTGTGCTAGCCGTCCCTACTTTAGCAGTGTAAAACTAGACGGAAGGCAGCTAGTCATCACCACCCACCGCCAACTTTTGGGCTACTCTTTTACCAACGAATAGTGGGATTGACTGTAACATTATAACGCCCCTACGGCTGAAAGGGCGAGCATGTTTGGCGCGACCCTCAGATTACGAGTCGCACGCCTTAACACGCTTGCCCATGCCGGGCCTTATTTCATTACAACAATTTAGTCAAGAGTATTGTTACACTTCCAACCAATGTGAAGAAAGACAACAATAAAATGGAACCATAATATTACTGAATATTTGTACATAGTAACTACAGAGACGAGATATTAAATTAAGCGGCCCAACTTTGAGAAGAAAGAACAAAATGTGACAGCAAATAACACTGGGAACACTGATTTTGTTGCATTTAAAAAAGACCTTTCTATAGTCAATTTGAGTGTGTTGATTTCAAATCTGAAGTCGGTTTTTGTCTGCAAGCTACAGATTTTATGCAATTTGACATTTTTTATTTATTTTTTAATGTTTCGTTATTATAGGAAATTATAGGAATAGCTTATCAATTTCTTTGTGTATTTTATTCAGGTAGGAATTTGCGTTTGTAGCTTTTGCGTTTGTACACTTCATCTGGACAATCTCGTTTAATGCTCCAGCAGTAGTCAGCCATCATACTTTTGTCCCAGCGCCCTTGGTAGCGTTCTTCCATGACCTTTAGGTCTTGGTGGAATCGTTCTCCTTGTTCGTCACTCACAGCCCCCAGGTTGTCAGAGAACTTATCAAGGTGGATGTTCAAAAAATGGACGTGAAAATGCTTATACATGGTTTACGCAAGTTCACATTTGTACAATTTCATTAACCTCAAATTGCATACAAACTAGAGCTTGTAGAGAAAAACTAATTTCAGATTTGAAATCAGCGCCTAAAACTCCTTCAGAATCAGTTAAAATATCCAATGCAACTCAAAGTTACTGAAAAAGTGTTCCCAGTGTAATTATTCACCTTGCATTCCACGGGTATTTCGACTAGTCCAATTTGTAGGTATAAAGTTTTGTTTAAATATTTTAATTGTATATTCACATAAGGTCATTTTATAAAAATGAATTAAGTTCTTGAAATGAGAAGAAAAAAAAAGTCAGACAACTAGTAAGAAATATTCACTTTACTCTGCAACCTGTGAGAGGCGAGGCAGTTACTGTAAACTAACTACTGTTTTAGAAAGCGTTGCACTAAAAAATAGGAAAAGGCACTATTTTCTGAGAGAAAAATATTCTTTTTTACGGTAATTAATGGAGAGGAAAACTGCTGTGATTGTGATAACACAAATACTATTTTTGATCTATTAAGTATGGTACCGTTTATTTAAAATCAACAGATTTTTAACTGCATTCCTCAAAAGTATATCTATAAATTACATCAATAAAGATATAATCAAACGTTCAGATTTAGTACCAGTGAAAGTCGAGTTCTTGCAACAAGGACAGTACTTGAAAATTCTGTTCTTTGATAAACAAATGTTTGTCGTACGTATCGTAGTTATTTTTATAATTGTCTGAATTTAGAATACCAAAGTGGGAATTTTTTTTATAGATTTTTGTTTGTGCCAATAAATAGGTAGTGACACAATGTGTTTATTATTTCGGACACATAGATACAGATATGCACTCCATGTCCTTAAAATAATAGTAAGATCAGAAAATATCACCAAATTATTTCTTGATATTGGATTTACCAAAAATATACATCTTCAACATTACACTGCTGACCAAAATCTTTATGCAGTGACATATATGGAAGCGTCATAAACCACGAGAAAGTCTTCTTCCCAATTTTGCTAACCTATATCAAAAGGAAAGGCCGAACTTACACCCTGAACTGCCCTCGAGGCAAAATGTAATTTTGATTTGGGACACTTAACTGTGCGATTACGCATTGGGAATGCATTGTTTATACTTTCTAGACAAGAGTGGAGATTTCATAGTTTAAAGGAGCTTGATCGATGTTTTCAAATGTCGTAGACACACGCTACCAAAACTATAGGTTTAATATATTTCTGCTCTTTCATCAAATTTAGTTTTTGTGTTACTCAAGAGTGTTACACGCAAAGTAAAAGTTGCTTTGTAGGTAAATCTTTTTATCACAGAAATCAAGACAACAGATAGTACACAATACATATCTTTTTTAGTTCAATTTAACTGTCAGCACTAATACTTATAACGTATAATGAGAGTTTACAAAATGCCAAAGACATACATTCCTCTTTATGTTTTCATGGTAAGTTGTTTTACGTCAGTCTTTTATGAACCTTGTTTAAATTTCTGGTGGTTCAATTAATTAAATACAGAAGTAGTTACGAAAAGTTATTTAATGATTTAGAAAATAAAACATGAGTTTTTAACTCAATGAACACGGGAAAACTGCTTTGTGCAGAACCATGTGTGGAAGCGCCCTAAATCACGAGAAGATCTTCTCTCCAATTTTAGCTAACCTATATCAAATAGAAAGGCCAAACTTTGATCCTAAAATGCCCTCGAGGCAAAATGTAATTTTCACTTGGGATACTTAACTGTGCTTTTAGGCATCGGGAATGTATTGTTTATGCTTTCTAGACAATAGTGGAGATTTCATAGTTGAAAGGAGCTTGATCGATGTTCTCAGATGTCCTAGACACACGCTTCCAAAACTATAACTTTAATATATTTCTGCTCTTTTACCATTGTTAGTTTCTTTTGTTATTCAAGAGTGTTACATGCAATATAAAAATTGATTTGCAGATGAATGTTTTTATCACAGAAATGAAGAGTACAGGTACTGCTCATCTTTCTTTGTTCAATTTAACTGTCAGCATTAATACTTATAACGTATACTGAGAATTTTCAAGATGCTAGAGACATACACAATATCTATTGATACAGTCTTGGTGAAGTTGTGCTTCCCGTGGTTTCTAAGACAAAATTTTGGGACTCCTCTTTGACCGTAAGCTGACCTTTATACTACACATCAAGAAGCTACGAGTAAAATGTACAAGAGCACTGAACATTCTCTGCATCTTCCTTCCACCATTTGGGGAGCAGATAGATGTTCTATGCTAAAGATACATCGTACTCTTATTCGATCGAACCTACATTTTGGGTCTCTGCTTTGTGACTCTGACAGAACCTTGGTATTAGAGATGCTGTGCCTCGTTTATTTTCAGGGACTTCAGTTCTTCTCCAGTCCAGAGCTTATACACAAAGTCTCATGAACCTCCTCTACACCTCCGCCGTACATACAGCAACATGTTCGTATATAGGTTCAGACAATTAATTTCTTAATTGGGATTACCAGTATACTCATTAACTAAAAAAAAGGTGTTAGGATTTATCACTGTTTTTATTAGAAATTTTACGTGTTCTTTTTATTTTTAAAGGAAAATAGGCTTACGTCCGACAGAACCAACACACCTCATTACCAGAATCTGTCATATACACGAGTTTTTATCTTTAGTGGATGATGAATATGTTGTTATGTGTGGTGTTGTTAGCCAATTAAAAACGTCAGTAAAGAGGTAAATAAGACAGTAAATGACACGTGTGATATTTTTTCCTTTAATATTAATTATAAGGTAAATATAGCAGTAAGCAGTATGTTTCCACATTCAACTATACAACATTACCTAATCCAGTTACCATCAGTTATAGCTGCTATTGTAGGAGGCCCAGAATGGCCAGGTGGGTTAAGGCGTGCGACTCGTTATCTGACGGTCGCGGGTTCGCGCCTGAGTCGCGCCAAACATGCTCCCCCTTTCAGCCGTGGGGGCGTTATAAGTGACGGTCAATCCCACTATGCGTTTGTACTAGAGTAACCTAAGAGTCGGCGGTGGGTGGTGATGACTAGCTGCCTTCCTTCTTGTCTCACACTGCTAAATTAGGGACAACTAGCACAAATGACCCTCGAGAAGCTTTGCGCGAAATTCAAAACAAACAAACAAACAATACAATCTAAAAACGTGTTGATTTAACAAGTGCAAAGTCTTGGCTAAAATCATGAGAATAATGTTTGAGATCACAGGACTTCAGTCTTTCCTAAATCTTTTCAAGAAAAACTATTTATTTTGTTCTATCTTTCTGGGATAATTCTCTGGGTTACCATACAAGTGTTACATCAATACCTAATTATCATTTAATTACAAAACAAACGAAATTTAACAAAATAAACGCAACTCAAATGTAGATTTCCATAATTTCATGGATCGCTAAATATTAACACTGATATATTTCTGTAAACATTACAAGATATCACCTCAGCAATTTACAGTACCTTAGATATCATACAGGGACAGGCATGGCCTTATGGTTAGGGCACTCGACAACTCCCAATCTTTAGGTCGCGGGTTCGAATTGCATTGTTGAACATGCTAGCTCTTTTACTGGCCAAGAGTTGCTAATTTGTTATGTTGACTTCAACTTCTACTCTGTCATTCCTAAATTAGAGACAAATAGCGCTGGAAGCCCTCAAGCAGCTTTGCACGAAATTCAGCAAACAAAAGAAGAAATAAGTATGTAGAGCACATTCTAAAATAAATCTTAATTTTCTAACGTTATATAGTAGATTATGATGTTAACGAAGTCGTAAATTACCCTCCACTTTTAAATGTCGCTCGTTCATGTGGCGAGGACTAATCAGTCGCACAGTGAATTGGAAATCGTAAAATTAAAAGCTTCATATTTAATAATGAACTAAATGGAAGTGGAACCTAATGGTGAAAGGTAAGACGAAAATAATAATATCCTGTTAATAAAAGTTTTCTATCAGCACTACCGTTGACATTTTAAGTTTGACACAGTTTACATATTCTCTAAATCTTTGAAACTACTTTTAAGTTAACAAGAAATTAGATAATTTGTATGAGTGTTTATCTTCATATGTTTTTGTCCTTTCAGATCATATGATAATTGCTCAGAGAAGTTTTGCAGTGAGATGAAAATCTCGAACCAGGATTGAGCCTGAAAGTTTTAAACGTTACCAAAAGGTGACAGGAAATCAAACCTTTGTACGTCATCACATCCGCCATTCTTGGTGAGTTTGAAATATTTTCGTGCGATACAGCTAAAACAATTTAACTTGTTTGATCACGGCAAAATATAAGACTACCGTCTCAACATGTGTTTTAAATATATTTGTTTTTTTTATCTTGCTTTATGGGTAAACAGTATTTTAAAGTACTATTTGCATTTGCAGTTTTACTTATGCTTTAACCGGAGACTTCATGAGGCTACTCGTAATTTAGAAAATCACGTGCGCGATACTAGAATTTCTCTCGCACACAAACTGATAACCCGAACTTTTTTCTTTACGGATCAGAACATATACATGTCATTTGTTGTTTTTTTTTTTAAGGGTAATGCAACCTTAATAAACATTTTGTAGGATTAAATACCTATCATGAGGTATATCAATACTTTTTTATTTTCTCTCTTCAAATTTAGTTTAAAGTAAAATTGTTTTACTTTAATTATCTGTTTGAGGAAGGAAGCATTATTTCGAATGAGAGTTTGGTTGTTAGATATCCAGCTTCTCTAATCGCTTCAAATTTCATAGAACAACAGTTTGACCAAGCTACTATTACTGCCATCAGATTATCTAATAAAGTTAAGGTTTTTTTTTTCTTTGACTATTTCAACAGAATGTACTTCATGATCACGAGAAACCTACTTGAAATAACAAGATATTTCAATACGGCAAGAATGGGTATTAAAACTTTTAATTAAAATAAAGTAGACAAAACTTTTCAAACTTCTAAGGTCATCTTCAGGTTAACAAAAAGAGTTTGCATATTTCTGCATTTTCTTTAGATGATAACTTACAGCTGTGTTTTTGAAGTCCCTTGTTTATACACATATATTTCGCCACAAGAAACAAAATAATAAAGCTACACAAGTTACTAGTACTATCACCTTCTATAAATACATGATATTTAGACATCACTAAGGTTTTGACATTCCCTGTTTTCAGTCTTCTTTTTTGTACTGTTTTGTTTGTCGAACCTGTCGATCATTTCATTCAACAAAAAACATCACTCTGATAAGTTGTACCTGAGAATTTGAGATTGAAATTTACATTAAGATTTTGTGTGATTGGTAATTCCCGCAAGGATAGTCCAGAGCTATCTGTCCTAGACGTCCCTAATATAGCAGTGATATATTACTGGGAATGCAGTCAGTCAACATTATCCACTGACAAATTGTGGGGCTTCTCGTTTTAAAAAAAAACTGTGGGATTGGCTGTCAGTTATAAAGTTCCCATGACTAAAAGGGTAATCATGTTCATTAAAATGGATCCAAACCCGCAGTCCACAGATTACGAGTCGAAGACACTGATTCCCAGGCTGTGCAAGGCCCTAAAAAAAACGCAATAATTAATATCACAGTCTGTTGGTAGTAACGACAGTACGATCAAGTTGTTGCTCATGTGATGTTTGAAGCGGTTAGACGAGTCGACTGTTTAACTCAATTAAAACCATCAGTGAGACTGTGTTTCTAGTGACAACCATCAGTGAGACTGTGTTTCTAGTGACAACCATCAGTGAGACTGTGTTTCTAGTGTTTCAGTGAGACTGTGTTTCTAGTGACAACCATCAGTGAGACTGTGTTTCTAGTGACAACCATCAGTGAGACTGTGTTTCTAGTGACAAACATCAGTGAGACTGTGTTTCTAGTGACAACCATCAGTGAGACTGTGTTTCTAGTGACAACCATCAGTGAGACTGTGTTTCTAGTGACAACCATCAGTGAGACTGTGTTTCTAGTGACAACCATCAGTGAGACTGTGTTTCTAGTGACAACCATCAGTGAGACTGTGTTTCTAGTGACAACCATCAGTGAGACTGTGTTTCTAGTGACAACCATCAGTGAGACTGTGTTTCTAGTGACAACCATCAGTGAGACTGTGTTTCTAGTGACAACCATCAGTGAGACTGTGTTTCTAGTGACAACCATCAGTGAGACTGTGTTTCTAGTGACAACCATCAGTGAGACTGTGTTTCTAGTGACAACCATCAGTGAGACTGTGTTTCTAGTGACAACCATCAGTGAGACTGTGTTTCTAGTGACAACCATCAGTGAGACTGTGTTTCTAGTGACAACCATCAGTGAGACTGTGTTTCTAGTGACAACCATCAGTGAGACTGTGTTTCTAGTGACAACCATCAGTGAAACTGTGTTTCTAGTGACAACCATTCTAGTGACAACCATCAAGACTGTGTTTCAAGTCAGTGAGACTGTGTTTCTAGTGACAACCATCAGTGAGACTGTGTTTCTAGTGACAACCATCAGTGAGACTGTGTGTTTCAGTGAGACTGTGACAACCATCAGTGAGACTGTGTTTCTAGTGACAACCATCAGTGAGACTGTGTTTCTAGTGACAACCATCTAGTGACAACCATCAGTGAGACTGTGTTTCTAGTGACAACCATCAGTGAGACTGTGTTTCTAGTGACAACCATCAGTGAGACTGTGTTTCTAGTGACAACCATCAGTGAGACTGTGTTTCTAGTGACAACCATCAGTGAGACTGTGTTTCTAGTGACAACCATCAGTGAGACTGTGTTTCTAGTGACAAACCATCAGTGAGACTGTGTTTCTAGTGACAACCATCAGTGAGACTGTGTTTCTAGTGACAACCATCAGTGAGACTGTGTTTCTAGTGACAACCATCAGTGAGACTGTGTTTCTAGTGACAACCATCAGTGAAACTGTGTTTCTAGTCTCAGTGACAACCATGTGAGACTGTGTTTCTAGTGACAACCATCAGTGAGACTGTGTTTCTAGTGACAACTGTGTTTCATCAGTGAGACTGTGTTTCTAGTGACAACCATCAGTGAGACTGTGTTTCTAGTGACAACCATCAGTGAGACTGTGTTTCTAGTGACAACCATCAGTGAGACTGTGTTTCTAGTGACAACCATCAGTGAGACTGTGTTTCTAGTGACAACCATCAGTGAGACTGTGTTTCTAGTGACAACCATCAGTGAGACTGTGTTTCTAGTGACAACCATCAGTGAGACTGTGTTTCTAGTGACAACCATCAGTGAGACTGTGTTTCTAGTGACAACCATCAGTGAGACTGTGTTTCTAGTGACAACCATCAGTGAGACTGTGTTTCTAGTGACAACCATCAGTGAGACTGTGTTTCTAGTGACAACCATCAGTGAGACTGTGTTTCTAGTGACAACCATCAGTGAGACTGTGTTTCTAGTGACAACCATCAGTGAGACTGTGTTTCTAGTGACAACCATCAGTGAGACTGTGTTTCTAGTGACAACCATCAGTGAGACTGTGTTTCTAGTGACAACCATCAGTGAGACTGTGTTTCTAGTGACAACCATCAGTGAGACTGTGTTTCTAGTGACAACCATCAGTGAGACTGTGTTTCTAGTGACAACCATCAGTGAGACTGTGTTTCTAGTGACAACAACCATCAGTGAGACTGTGTTTCTAGTGACAACCATCAGTGAGACTGTGTTTCTAGTGACAACCATCAGTGAGACTGTGTTTCTAGTGACAACCATCAGTGAGACTGTGTTTCTAGTGACAACCATCAGTGAGACTGTGTTTCTAGTGACAACCATCAGTGAGACTGTGTTTCTAGTGACAACCATCAGTGAGACTGTGTTTCTAGTGACAACCATCAGTGAGACTGTGTTTCTAGTGACAACCATCAGTGAGACTGTGTTTCTAGTGACAACCATCAGTGAGACTGTGTTTCTAGTGACAACCATCAGTGAGACTGTGTTTCTAGTGACAACCATCAGTGAGACTGTGTTTCTAGTGACAACCATCAGTGAGACTGTGTTTCTAGTGACAACCATCAGTGAGACTGTGTTTCTAGTGACAACCATCAGTGAGACTGTGTTTCTAGTGACAACCATCAGTGAGACTGTGTTTCTAGTGACAACCATCAGTGAGACTGTGTTTCTAGTGACAACCATCACTGTGTTTGAAACTGTGTTTCTAGTGACAACCATCAGTGAGACTGTGTTTCTAGTGACAACCATCAGTGAGACTGTGTTTCTAGTGACAACCATCAGTGAGACTGTGTTTCTAGTGACAACCATCAGTGAGACTGTGTTTCTAGTGACAACCATCAGTGAGACTGTGTTTCTAGTGACAACCATCAGTGAGACTGTGTTTCTAGTGACAACCATCAGTGAGACTGTGTTTCTAGTGACAACCATCAGTGAGACTGTGTTTCTAGTGACAAACCATCAGTGAGACTGTGTTTCTAGTGACAACCATCAGTGAGACTGTGTTTCTAGTGACAACCATCAGTGAGACTGTGTTTCTAGTGACAACCATCAGTGAGACTGTGTTTCTAGTGACAACCATCAGTGAGACTGTGTTTCTAGTGACAACCATCAGTGAGACTGTGTTTCTAGTGACAACCATCAGTGAGACTGTGTTTCTAGTGACAACCATCAGTGAGACTGTGTTTCTAGTGACAACCATCAGTGAGACTGTGTTTCTAGTGACAACCATCAGTGAGATCAGTGAGACTGTGTTTCTAGTGTGACAGTGAACCATCAGTGAGACTGTGTTTCTAGTGACAACCATCAGTGAGACTGTGTTTCTAGTGACAAACCATCAGTGAGACTGTGTTTCTAGTGACAACCATCAGTGAGACTGTTTCTAGTGACAACCATCAGTGAGACTGTGTTTCTAGTGACAACCATCAGTGAGACTGTGTTTCTAGTGACAACCATCAGTGAGACTGTGTTTCTAGTGACAACCATCAGTGAGACTGTGTTTCTAGTGACAACCATCAGTGAGACTGTGTTTCTAGTGACAACCATCAGTGAGACTGTGTTTCTAGTGACAACCATCAGTGAGACTGTGTTTCTAGTGACAACCATCAGTGAGACTGTGTTTCTAGTGACAACCATCAGTGAGACTGTGTTTCTAGTGACAACCATCAGTGAGACTGTGTTTCTAGTGACAACCATCAGTGAGACTGTGTTTCTAGTGACAACCATCAGTGAGACTGTGTTTCTAGTGACTGTGTTTCTAGTGACAACCATCAGTGAGACTGTGTTTCTAGTGACAACCATCAGTGAGACTGTGTTTCTAGTGACAACCATCAGTGAGACTGTGTTTCTAGTGACAACCATCAGTGAGACTGTGTTTCTAGTGACAACCATCAGTGAGACTGTGTTTCTAGTGACAACCATCAGTGAGACTGTGTTTCTAGTGACAACCATCAGTGAGACTGTGTTTCTAGTTCAGTGAGACTGTGTTTCTAGTGACAACCATCAGTGAGACTGTGTTTCTAGTGACAACCATCAGTGAGACTGTGTTTCTAGTGACAACCATCAGTGAGACTGTGTTTCTAGTGACAACCATCAGTGAGACTGTGTTTCTAGTGACAACCATCAGTGAGACTGTGTTTCTAGTGACAACCATCAGTGAGACTGTGTTTCTAGTGACAACCATCAGTGAGACTGTGTTTCTAGTGACAACCATCAGTGAGACTGTGTTTCTAGTGACAACCATCAGTGAGACTGTGTTTCTAGTGACAACCATCAGTGAGACTGTGTTTCTAGTGACAACCATCAGTGAGACTGTGTTTCTAGTGACAACCATCAGTGAGACTGTGTTTCTAGTGACAACCATCAGTGAGACTGTGTTTCTAGTGACAACCATCAGTGAGACTGTGTTTCTAGTCATCAGTGAGACTGTGTTTCTAGTGACAACATCATCAGTGAGACTGTGTTTCTAGTGACAAACCATCAGTGAGACTGTGTTTCTAGTGACAACCATCAACCATCAGTGAGACTGTGTTTCTAGTGACAACCATCAGTGAGACTGTGTTTCTAGTGACAACCATCAGTGAGACTGTGTTTCTAGTGACAACCATCAGTGAGACTGTGTTTCTAGTGACAACCATCAGTGAGACTGTGTTTCTAGTGACTAACCATCAGTGAGACTGTGTTTCTAGTGACAACCATCAGTGAGACTGTGTTTCTAGTGACAACCATCAGTGAGACTGTGTTTCTAGTGACAACCATCAGTGAGACTGTGTTTCTAGTGACAACCATCAGTGAGACTGTGTTTCTAGTGACAAACCATCAGTGAGACTGTGTTTCTAGTGACAACCATCAGTGAGACTGTGTTTCTAGTGACAACCATCAGTGAGACTGTGTTTCTAGTGACAACCATCAGTGAGACTGTGTTTCAGTCAGTGAGACTGTGTTTCTAGTGACAACCATCAGTGAGACTGTGTTTCTAGTGACAACCATCAGTGAGACTGTGTTTCTAGTGACAACCATCAGTGAGACTGTGTTTCTAGTGACAACCATCAGTGAGACTGTGTTTCTAGTGACAACCATCAGTGAGACTGTGTTTCTAGTGACAACCATCAGTGAGACTGTGTTTCTAGTGACAACCATCAGTGAGACTGTGTTTCTAGTGACAACCATCAGTGAGACTGTGTTTCTAGTGACAACCATCAGTGAGACTGTGTTTCTAGTGACAACCATCAGTGAGACTGTGTTTCTAGTGACAACCATCAGTGAGACTGTGTTTCTAGTGACAACCATCAGTGAGACTGTGTTTCTAGTGACAACCATCAGTGAGACTGTGTTTCTAGTGACAACCATCAGTGAGACTGTGTTTCTAGTGACAACCATCAGTGAGACTGTGTTTCTAGTGACAACCATCAGTGAAACTGTGTTTCTAGTTCATAGTGACAACCATCAGTGAGACTGTGTTTCATCAGTGAGACTGTGTTTCTAGTGACAACCATCAGTGAGACTGTGTTTCTAGTGACAACCATCAGTGAGACTGTGTTTCTAGTGACAACCATCAGTGAGACTGTGTTTCTAGTGACAAACCATCAGTGAGACTGTGTTTCTAGTGACAACCATCAGTGAGACTGTGTTTCTAGTGACAACCATCAGTGAGACTGTGTTTCTAGTGACAACCATCAGTGAGACTGTGTTTCTAGTGACAACCATCAGTGAGACTGTGTTTCTAGTGACAACCATCAGTGAGACTGTGTTTCTAGTGACAACCATCAGTGAGACTGTGTTTCTAGTGACAACCATCAGTGAGACTGTGTTTCTAGTGACAACCATCAGTGAGACTGTGTTTCTAGTGACAACCATCAGTGAGACTGTGTTTCTAGTGACAACCATCAGTGAGACTGTGTTTCTAGTGACAACCATCAGTGAGACTGTGTTTCTAGTGACAACCATCAGTGAGACTGTGTTTCTAGTGACAACCATCAGTGAGACTGTGTTTCTAGTGACAACCATCAGTGAGACTGTGTTTCTAGTGACAAACCATCAGTGAGACTGTGTTTCTAGTGACAACCATCAGTGAGACTGTGTTTCTAGTGACAACCATCAGTGAGACTGTGTTTCTAGTGACAACCATCAGTGAGACTGTGTTTCTAGTGACAACCATCAGTGAGACTGTGTTTCTAGTGACAACCATCAGTGAGACTGTGTTTCTAGTGACAACCATCAGTGAGACTGTGTTTCTAGTGACAACCATCAGTGAGACTGTGTTTCTAGTGACTGTGTTTCTAACCATCAGTGAGACTGTGTTTCTAGTGACAACCATCAGTGAGACTGTGTTTCTAGTGACAACCATCAGTGAGACTGTGTTTCTAGTGACAACCATCAGTGAGACTGTGTTTCTAGTGACAACCATCAGTGAGACTGTGTTTCTAGTGACAACCATCAGTGAGACTGTGTTTCTAGTGACAACCATCACAACTGTGTTTCATCATGAGACTGTGTTTCTAGTGACAAACCATCAGTGAGACTGTGTTTCTAGTGACAACCATCACTGTGTTTCTAGTGACAACCATCAGTGAGACTGTGTTTCTAGTGACAACCATCAGTGAGACTGTGTTTCTAGTGACAACCATCAGTGAGACTGTGTTTCTAGTGACAACCATCAGTGAGACTGTGTTTCTAGTGACAACCATCAGTGAGACTGTGTTTCTAGTGACAACCATCAGTGAGACTGTGTTTCTAGTGACAACCATCAGTGAGACTGTGTTTCTAGTGACAACCATCAGTGACCACTGTGTTTCTAGTGACAACCATCAGTGAGACTGTGTTTCTAGTCATCAGTGTGTTTCTAGTGACAACCATCAGTGAGACTGTGTTTCTAGTGACAACCATCAGTGAGACTGTGTTTCTAGTGACAACCATCAGTGAGACTGTGTTTCTAGTGACAACCATCAGTGAGACTGTGTTTCTAGTGACAACCATCAGTGAGACTGTGTTTCTAGTGACAACATCAGTGAGACTGTGTTTCATCAGTGAGACTGTGTTTCTAGTGACAACCATCAGTGAGACTGTGTTTCTAGTGACAACCATCAGTGAGACTGTGTTTCTAGTGACAACCATCAGTGAGACTGTGTTTCTAGTGACAACCATCAGTGAGACTGTGTTTCTAGTGACAACCATCAGTGAGACTGTGTTTCTAGTGACAACCATCAGTGAGACTGTGTTTCTAGTGACAACCATCAGTGAGACTGTGTTTCTAGTGACAACCATCAGTGAGACTGTGTTTCTAGTGACAACCATCAGTGAGACTGTGTTTCTAGTGACAACCATCAGTGAGACTGTGTTTCTAGTGACAACCATCAGTGAGACTGTGTTTCTAGTGACAACCATCAGTGAGACTGTGTTTCTAGTGACAACCATCAGTGAGACTGTGTTTCTAGTGACAACCATCAGTGAGACTGTGTTTCTAGTGACAACCATCAGTGAGACTGTGTTTCTAGTGACAACCATCAGTGAGACTGTGTTTCTAGTGACAACCATCAGTGAGACTGTGTTTCTAGTGACAACCATCACTGTGTTTCTAGTGACAACCATCAGTGAGACTGTGTTTCTAGTGACTGTGTTTCTAGTGACAACCATCAGTGAGACTGTGTTTCTAGTGACAACCATCAGTGAGACTGTGTTTCTAGTGACAACCATCAGTGAGACTGTGTTTCTAGTGACAACCATCAGTGAGACTGTGTTTCTAGTGACAACCATCAGTGAGACTGTGTTTCTAGTGACAACCATCAGTGAGACTGTGTTTCTAGTGACAACCATCAGTGAGACTGTGTTTCTAGTGACAACCATCAGTGAGACTGTGTTTCTAGTGACAACCATCAGTGAGACTGTGTTTCTAGTGACAACCATCAGTGAGACTGTGTTTCTAGTGACAACCATCAGTGAGACTGTGTTTCTAGTGACAACCATGACTGTGTTTCTAGTGACAACCATCAGTGAGACTGTGTTTCTAGTGACAACCATCAGTGAGACTGTGTTTCTAGTGACAACCATCAGTGAGACTGTGTTTCTAGTGACAACCATCAGTGAGACTGTGTTTCTAGTGACAACCATCAGTGAGACTGTGTTTCTAGTGACAACCATCAGTGAGACTGTGTTTCTAGTGACAACCATCAGTGAGACTGTGTTTCTAGTGACAACCATCAGTGAGACTGTCAGACTGAGACTGTGTTTCTAGTGACAACCATCAGTGAGACTGTGTTTCTAGTGACAACCATCAGTGAGACTGTGTTTCTAGTGACAACCATCAGTGAGACTGTGTTTCTAGTGACAACCATCAGTGAGACTGTGTTTCAACCATCAGTGAGACTGTGAGACTGTGTTTCTAGTGACAACCATCAGTGAGACTGTGTTTCTAGTGACAACCATCAGTGAGACTGTGTTTCTAGTGACAAACCATCAGTGAGACTGTGTTTCTAGTGACAACCATCAGTGAGACTGTGTTTCTAGTGACAACCATCATCAGTGACTGTGTTTCTAGTGACAACCATCAGTGAGACTGTGTTTCTAGTGACAACCATCAGTGAGACTGTGTTTCTAGTGACAACCATCAGTGAGACTGTGTTTCTAGTGACAACCATCAGTGAGACTGTGTTTCTAGTGACAACCATCAGTGAGACTGTGTTTCTAGTGACAACCATCAGTGAGACTGTGTTTCTAGTGACAACCATCAGTGAGACTGTGTTTCTAGTGACAACCATCAGTGAGACTGTGTTTCTAGTGTGAGTGAACTGTGTTTCAGTCACCATGAGACTGTGTTTCTAGTGACAACCATCAGTGAGACTGTGTTTCTAGTGACAACCATCAGTGAACTGTGTTTCATCAGTGAGACTGTGTTTCTAGTGACAACCATCAGTGAGACTGTGTTTCTAGTGACAACCATCAGTGAGACTGTGTTTCTAGTGACAAACCATCAGTGAGACTGTGTTTCTAGTGACAACCATCAGTGAGACTGTGTTTCTAGTGACAACCATCAGTGAGACTGTGTTTCTAGTGACAACCATCAGTGAGACTGTGTTTCTAGTGACAACCATCAGTGAGACTGTGTTTCTAGTGACAACCATCAGTGAGACTGTGTTTCTAGTGACAACCATCAGTGAGACTGTGTTTCTAGTGACAACCATCAGTGAGACTGTGTTTCTAGTGACAACCATCAGTGAGACTGTGTTTCTAGTGACAACCATCAGTGAGACTGTGTTTCTAGTGACAACCATCAGTGAGACTGTGTTTCTAGTGACAACCAGACTGTGTTTCTAGTGACAACCATCAGTGACTGTGACTGTGAGACTGTGTTTCTAGTGACAACCATCAGTGAGACTGTGTTTCTAGTGACAACCATCAGTGAAACTGTGTTTCTAGTGACAACCATCAGTGAGACTGTGTTTCTAGTGACAACCATAGTGACTGTGTTTCTAACCATCAACCATGAGACTGTGAGTGACTGTGTTTCTAGTGACAACCATCAGTGAGACTGTGTTTCTAGTGACAACCATCAGACTGTGTTTCTAGTGTGAGTGACTGTGTTTCTAGTGACAACCATCAGTGAGACTGTGTTTCTAGTGACAACCATCAGTGAGACTGTGTTTCTAGTGACAACCATCAGTGAGACTGTGTTTCTAGTGACAACCATCAGTGAGACTGTGTTTCTAGTGACAACCATCAGTGAGACTGTGTTTCTAGTGACAACCATCAGTGAGACTGTGTTTCTAGTGACAACCATCAGTGAGACTGTGTTTCTAGTGACAACCATCAGTGAGACTGTGTTTCTAGTGACAACCATCAGTGAGACTGTGTTTCTAGTGACAACCATCAGTGAGACTGTGTTTCTAGTGACAACCATCAGTGAGACTGTGTTTCTAGTGACAACCATCAGTGAGACTGTGTTTCTAGTGACAACCATCAGTGAGACTGTGTTTCTAGTGACAACCATCAGTGAGACTGTGTTTCTAGTGACAACCATCAGTGAGACTGTGTTTCTAGTGACAACCATCAGTGAGACTGTGTTTCTAGTGACAAACCATCAGTGAGACTGTGTTTCTAGTGACAACCATCAGTGAGACTGTGTTTCTACTGTGAGTGACAACCATCAGTGAGACTGTGTTTCTAGTGACAACCATCAGTGAGACTGTGTTTCTAGTGACAACCATCAGTGAGACTGTGTTTCTAGTGACAACCATCAGTGAGACTGTGTTTCTAGTGACAACCATCAGTGAGACTGTGTTTCTAGTGACAACCATCAGTGAGACTGTGTTTCTAGTGACAACCATCAGTGAGACTGTGTTTCTAGTGACAACCATCAGTGAGACTGTGTTTCTAGTGACAACATCAGACTGTGTTTCAGTGAGTGAGACTGTGTTTCTAGTGACACCCAGTGAGACTGTGTTTCTAGTGACAACCATCAGTGAGACTGTGTTTCTAGTGACAACCATCAGTGAGACTGTGTTTCTAGTGACAACCATCAGTGAGACTGTGTTTCTGACAACCATCAGTGAGACTGTGTTTCTAGTGACAACCATCAGTGAGACTGTGTTTCTAGTGACAACCATCAGTGAGACTGTGTTTCTAGTGACAACCATCAGTGAGACTGTGTTTCTAGTGACAACCATCAGTGAGACTGTGTTTCTAGTGACAACCATCAGTGAGACTGTGTTTCTAGTGACAACCATCAGTGAGACTGTGTTTCTAGTGACAACCATCAGTGAGACTGTGTTTCTAGTGACAACCATCAGTGAGACTGTGTTTCTAGTGACAACCATCAGTGAGACTGTGTTTCTAGTGACAACCATCAGTGAGACTGTGTTTCTAGTGACAACCATCAGTGAGACTGTGTTTCTAGTGACAACCATCAGTGAGACTGTGTTTCTAGTGACAAACCATCAGTGAGACTGTGTTTCTAGTGACAACCATCAGTGAGACTGTGTTTCTAGTGACAACCATCAGTGAGACTGTGTTTCATCAGTGTGACAACCATCAGTGAGACTGTGTTTCTAGTGACAACCACCATCAGTGAGACTGTGTTTCTAGTGACAACCATCAGTGAGACTGTGTTTCTAGTGACAACCATCAGTGAGACTGTGTTTCTAGTGACAACCATCAGTGAGACTGTGTTTCTAGTGACAACCATCAGTGAGACTGTGTTTCTAGTGACAACCATCAGTGAGACTGTGTTTCTAGTGACAACCATCAGTGAGACTGTGTTTCTAGTGACAACCATCAGTGAGACTGTGTTTCTAGTGACAACCATCAGTGAGACTGTGTTTCTAGTGACAACCATCAGTGAGACTGTGTTTCTAGTGACAACCATCAGTGAGACTGTGTTTCTAGTGACAACCATCAGTGAGACTGTGTTTCTAGTGACAACCATCAGTGAGACTGTGTTTCTAGTGACAACCATCAGTGAGACTGTGTTTCTAGTGACAACCATCAGTGAGACTGTGTTTCTAGTGACAACCATCAGTGAGACTGTGTTTCTAGTGACAACCATCACTGTGTTTCAGTGAGTGAGACTGTGTTTCTAGTGACAACCATCAGTGAGACTGTGTTTCTAGTGACAACCATCAGTGAGACTGTGTTTCTAGTGACAACCATCAGTGAGACTGTGTTTCTAGTGACAACCATCAGTGAGACTGTGTTTCTAGTGACAACCATCAGTGAGACTGTGTTTCTAGTGACAACCATCAGTGAGACTGTGTTTCTAGTGACAACCATCAGTGAGACTGTGTTTCTAGTGACAACCATCAGTGAGACTGTGTTTCTAGTGACAACCATCAGTGAGACTGTGTTTCTAGTGACAACCATCAGTGAGACTGTGTTTCTAGTGACAACCATCAGTGAGACTGTGTTTCTAGTGACAACCATCAGTGAGACTGTGTTTCTAGTGACAACCATCAGTGAGACTGTGTTTCTAGTGACAACCATCAGTGAGACTGTGTTTCTAGTGACAACCATCAGTGAGACTGTGTTTCTAGTGACAACCATCAGTGAGACTGTGTTTCTAGTGACAACCATCTGTGTTTCTAGTGAGACTGAGACTGTTTCTAGTGACAACCATCAGTGAGACTGTGTTTCTAGTGACAACCATCAGTGAGACTGTGTTTCTAGTGACAACCATCAGTGAGACTGTGTTTCTAGTGACAACCATCAGTGAGACTGTGTTTCTAGTGACAACCATCAGTGAGACTGTGTTTCTAGTGACAACCATCAGTGAGACTGTGTTTCTAGTGACAACCATCAGTGAGACTGTGTTTCTAGTGACAACCATCAGTGAGACTGTGTTTCTAGTGACAACCATCAGTGAGACTGTGTTTCTAGTGACAACCATCAGTGAGACTGTGTTTCTAGTGACAACCATCAGTGAGACTGTGTTTCTAGTGACAACCATCAGTGAGACTGTGTTTCTAGTGACAACCATCAGTGAGACTGTGTTTCTAGTGACAAACCATCAGTGAGACTGTGTTTCTAGTGACAACCATCACTGTGTGAGACTGTGTTTCTAGTGACTGTGTTTCTAGTGATAACCATCAGTGAGACTGTGTTTCTAGTAGTGAGTGAGAACCATCAGTGAGACTGTGTTTCTAGTGACAACCATCAGTGAGACTGTGTGTTTAGTGTGACCAACCATCAGTGAGACTGTGTTTCTAGTGACAACCATCAGTGAGACTGTGTTTCTAGTGACAACCAGTGAGACTGTGTTTCAGTGTGAGACTGTGTTTCTAGTGACAAACCATCAGTGAGACTGTGTTTCTAGTGACAACCATCAGTGAGACTGTGTTTCTAGTGACAGTGAACCATCAGTGAGACTGTGTTTCTAGTGACAACCATCAGTGAGACTGTGTTTCTAGTGACAACCATCAGTGAGACTGTGTGTTTCTAGTGACAACCATCAGTGAGACTGTGTTTCTAGTGACAACCATCAGTGAGACTGTGTTTCTAGTGACAACCATCAGTGAGACTGTGTTTCTAGTGACTGTGTTTCTAACCATCAGTGAGACTGTGTTTCTAGTGACAACCATCAGTGAGACTGTGTTTCTAGTGACAACCATCAGTGAGACTGTGAGTGACAACATCAGTGTGTTCTAGTGACAACCATCAGTGAGACTGTGTTTCTAGTGACAACCATCAGTGAGACTGTGTTTCTAGTGACAACCATCAGTGAGACTGTGTTTCTAGTGACAACCATCAGTGAGACTGTGTTTCTAGTGACAACCATCAGTGAGACTGTGTTTCTAGTGACAACCATCAGTGAGACTGTGTTTCTAGTGACAACCATCAGTGAGACTGTGTTTCTAGTGACAACCATCAGTGAGACTGTGTAGTTCTAGTGAGACTGTGTTTCTAACCATCAGTGAGACTGTGTTTCTAGTCAACCATCAGACTGTGTTTCTAGTGACAACCATCAGTGAGACTGTGTTTCTAGTGACAACCATCAGTGAGACTGTGTTTCTAGTGACAACCATCAGTGAGACTGTGTTTCTAGTGACAACCATCAGTGAGACTGTGTTTCTAGTGACAACCATCAGTGAGACTGTGTTTCTAGTGACAACCATCAGTGAGACTGTGTTTCTAGTGACAACCATCAGTGAGACTGTGTTTCTAGTGACAACCATCAGTGAGACTGTGTTTCTAGTGACAACCATCAGTGAGACTGTGTTTCTAGTGACAACCATCAGTGAGACTGTGTTTCTAGTGACAACCATCAGTGAGACTGTGTTTAGTGACAACCAGTGACAACCATCAGTGAGACTGTGTTTCTAGTGACAACCATCAGTGAGACTGTGTTTCTAGTGACAACCATCAGTGAGACTGTGTTTCTAGTGACAACCATCAGTGAGACTGTGTTTCTAGTGACAACCATCAGTGAGACTGTGTTTCTAGTGACAACCATCAGTGAGACTGTGTTTCTAGTGACAACCATCAGTGAGACTGTGTTTCTAGTGACAACCATCAGTGAGACTGTGTTTCTAGTGACAACCATCAGTGAGACTGTGTTTCTAGTGACAACCATCAGTGAGACTGTGTTTCTAGTGACAACCATCAGTGAGACTGTGTTTCTAGTGACAACCATCAGTGAGACTGTGTTTCTAGTGACAACCATCAGTGAGACTGTGTTTCTAGTGACAACCATCAGTGAGACTGTGTTTCTAGTGACAACCATCAGTGAGACTGTGTTTCTAGTGACAACCATCAGTGAGACTGTGTTTCTAGTGACAACCATCAGTGAGACTGTGTTTCTAGTGACAACCATCAGTGAGACTGTGTTTCTAGTGACAACCATCAGTGAGACTGTGTTTCTAGTGACAACCATCAGTGAGACTGTGTTTCTAGTGACAACCATCAGTGAGACTGTGTTTCTAGTGACAACCATCAGTGAGACTGTGTTTCTAGTGACAACCATCAGTGAGACTGTGTTTCTAGTGACAACCATCAGTGAGACTGTGTTTCTAGTGACAACCATCAGTGAGACTGTGTTTCTAGTGACAACCATCAGTGAGACTGTGTTTCTAGTGACAACCATCAGTGAGACTGTGTTTCTAGTGACAACCATCAGTGAGACTGTGTTTCTAGTGACAACCATCAGTGAGACTGTGTTTCTAGTGACAACCATCAGTGAGACTGTGTTTCTAGTGACAACCATCAGTGAGACTGTGTTTCTAGTGACAACCATCAGTGAGACTGTGTTTCTAGTGACAACCATCAGTGACTGTGACTGTGTTTCTAGTGACAACCATCAGTGAGACTGTGTTTCTAGTGACAACCATCAGTGAGACTGTGTTTCTAGTGACAACCATCAGTGAGACTGTGTTTCTAGTGACAACCATCAGTGAGACTGTGTTTCTAGTGACAACCATCAGTGAGACTGTGTTTCTAGTGACAACCATCAGTGAGACTGTGTTTCTAGTGACAACCATCAGTGAGACTGTGTTTCTAGTGACAACCATCAGTGAGACTGTGTTTCTAGTGACAACCATCAGTGAGACTGTGTTTCTAGTGACAACCATCAGTGAGACTGTGTTTCTAGTGACAACCATCAGTGAGACTGTGTTTCTAGTGACAACCATCAGTGAGACTGTGTTTCTAGTGACAACCATCAGTGAGACTGTGTTTCTAGTGACAACCATCAGTGAGACTGTGTTTCTAGTGACAACCATCAGTGAGACTGTGTTTCTAGTGACAACCATCAGTGAGACTGTGTTTCTAGTGACAACCATCAGTGAGACTGTGTTTCTAGTGACAACCATCAGTGAGACTGTGTTTCTAGTGACAACCATCAGTGAGACTGTGTTTCTAGTGACAACCATCAGTGAGACTGTGTTTCTAGTGACAACCATCAGTGAGACTGTGTTTCTAGTGACAACCATCAGTGAGACTGTGTTTCTAGTGACAACCATCAGTGAGACTGTGTTTCTAGTGACAACCATCAGTGAGACTGTGTTTCTAGTGACAACCATCAGTGAGACTGTGTTTCTAGTGACAACCATCAGTGAGACTGTGTTTCTAGTGACAACCATCAGTGAGACTGTGTTTCTAGTGACAACCATCAGTGAGACTGTGTTTCTAGTGACAACCATCAGTGAGACTGTGTTTCTAGTGACAACCATCAGTGAGACTGTGTTTCTAGTGACAACCATCAGTGAGACTGTGTTTCTAGTGACAACCATCAGTGAGACTGTGTTTCTAGTGACAACCATCAGTGAGACTGTGTTTCTAGTGACAACCATCAGTGAGACTGTGTTTCTAGTGACAACCATCAGTGAGACTGTGTTTCTAGTGACAACCATCAGTGAGACTGTGTTTCTAGTGACAACCATCAGTGAGACTGTGTTTCTAGTGACAACCATCAGTGAGACTGTGTTTCTAGTGACAACCATCAGTGAGACTGTGTTTCTAGTGACAACCATCAGTGAGACTGTGTTTCTAGTGACAACCATCAGTGAGACTGTGTTTCTAGTGACAACCATCAGTGAGACTGTGTTTCTAGTGACAACCATCAGTGAGACTGTGTTTCTAGTGACAACCATCAGTGAGACTGTGTTTCTAGTGACAACCATCAGTGAGACTGTGTTTCTAGTGACAACCATCAGTGAGACTGTGTTTCTAGTGACAACCATCAGTGAGACTGTGTTTCTAGTGACAACCATCAGTGAGACTGTGTTTCTAGTGACAACCATCAGTGAGACTGTGTTTCTAGTGACAACCATCAGTGAGACTGTGTTTCTAGTGACAACCATCAGTGAGACTGTGTTTCTAGTGACAACCATCAGTGAGACTGTGTTTCTAGTGACAACCATCAGTGAGACTGTGTTTCTAGTGACAACCATCAGTGAGACTGTGTTTCTAGTGACAACCATCAGTGAGACTGTGTTTCTAGTGACAACCATCAGTGAGACTGTGTTTCTAGTGACAACCATCAGTGAGACTGTGTTTCTAGTGACAACCATCAGTGAGACTGTGTTTCTAGTGACAACCATCAGTGAGACTGTGTTTCTAGTGACAACCATCAGTGAGACTGTGTTTCTAGTGACAACCATCAGTGAGACTGTGTTTCTAGTGACAACCATCAGTGAGACTGTGTTTCTAGTGACAACCATCAGTGAGACTGTGTTTCTAGTGACAACCATCAGTGAGACTGTGTTTCTAGTGACAACCATCAGTGAGACTGTGTTTCTAGTGACAACCATCAGTGAGACTGTGTTTCTAGTGACAACCATCAGTGAGACTGTGTTTCTAGTGACAACCATCAGTGAGACTGTGTTTCTAGTGACAACCATCAGTGAGACTGTGTTTCTAGTGACAACCATCAGTGAGACTGTGTTTCTAGTGACAACCATCAGTGAGACTGTGTTTCTAGTGACAACCATCAGTGAGACTGTGTTTCTAGTGACAACCATCAGTGAGACTGTGTTTCTAGTGACAACCATCAGTGAGACTGTGTTTCTAGTGACAACCATCAGTGAGACTGTGTTTCTAGTGACAACCATCAGTGAGACTGTGTTTCTAGTGACAACCATCAGTGAGACTGTGTTTCTAGTGACAACCATCAGTGAGACTGTGTTTCTAGTGACAACCATCAGTGAGACTGTGTTTCTAGTGACAACCATCAGTGAGACTGTGTTTCTAGTGACAACCATCAGTGAGACTGTGTTTCTAGTGACAACCATCAGTGAGACTGTGTTTCTAGTGACAACCATCAGTGAGACTGTGTTTCTAGTGACAACCATCAGTGAGACTGTGTTTCTAGTGACAACCATCAGTGAGACTGTGTTTCTAGTGACAACCATCAGTGAGACTGTGTTTCTAGTGACAACCATCAGTGAGACTGTGTTTCTAGTGACAACCATCAGTGAGACTGTGTTTCTAGTGACAACCATCAGTGAGACTGTGTTTCTAGTGACAACCATCAGTGAGACTGTGTTTCTAGTGACAACCATCAGTGAGACTGTGTTTCTAGTGACAACCATCAGTGAGACTGTGTTTCTAGTGACAACCATCAGTGAGACTGTGTTTCTAGTGACAACCATCAGTGAGACTGTGTTTCTAGTGACAACCATCAGTGAGACTGTGTTTCTAGTGACAACCATCAGTGAGACTGTGTTTCTAGTGACAACCATCAGTGAGACTGTGTTTCTAGTGACAACCATCAGTGAGACTGTGTTTCTAGTGACAACCATCAGTGAGACTGTGTTTCTAGTGACAACCATCAGTGAGACTGTGTTTCTAGTGACAACCATCAGTGAGACTGTGTTTCTAGTGACAACCATCAGTGAGACTGTGTTTCTAGTGACAACCATCAGTGAGACTGTGTTTCTAGTGACAACCATCAGTGAGACTGTGTTTCTAGTGACAACCATCAGTGAGACTGTGTTTCTAGTGACAACCATCAGTGAGACTGTGTTTCTAGTGACAACCATCAGTGAGACTGTGTTTCTAGTGACAACCATCAGTGAGACTGTGTTTCTAGTGACAACCATCAGTGAGACTGTGTTTCTAGTGACAACCATCAGTGAGACTGTGTTTCTAGTGACAACCATCAGTGAGACTGTGTTTCTAGTGACAACCATCAGTGAGACTGTGTTTCTAGTGACAACCATCAGTGAGACTGTGTTTCTAGTGACAACCATCAGTGAGACTGTGTTTCTAGTGACAACCATCAGTGAGACTGTGTTTCTAGTGACAACCATCAGTGAGACTGTGTTTCTAGTGACAACCATCAGTGAGACTGTGTTTCTAGTGACAACCATCAGTGAGACTGTGTTTCTAGTGACAACCATCAGTGAGACTGTGTTTCTAGTGACAACCATCAGTGAGACTGTGTTTCTAGTGACAACCATCAGTGAGACTGTGTTTCTAGTGACAACCATCAGTGAGACTGTGTTTCTAGTGACAACCATCAGTGAGACTGTGTTTCTAGTGACAACCATCAGTGAGACTGTGTTTCTAGTGACAACCATCAGTGAGACTGTGTTTCTAGTGACAACCATCAGTGAGACTGTGTGTGAGACTGTGTTTCTAGTGACAACCATCAGTGAGACTGTGTTTCTAGTGACAAACAACCATCAGTGAGACTGTGTTTCTAGTGACAACCATCAGTGAGACTGTGTTTCTAGTGACAACCATCAGTGAGACTGTGTTTCTAGTGACAACCATCAGTGAGACTGTGTTTCTAGTGACAACCATCAGTGAGACTGTGTTTCTAGTGACAACCATCAGTGAGACTGTGTTTCTAGTGACAACCATCAGTGAGACTGTGTTTCTAGTGACAACCATCAGTGAGACTGTGTTTCTAGTGACAACCATCAGTGAGACTGTGTTTCTAGTGACAACCATCAGTGAGACTGTGTTTCTAGTGACAACCATCAGTGAGACTGTGTTTCTAGTGACAACCATCAGTGAGACTGTGTTTCTAGTGACAACCATCAGTGAGACTGTGTTTCTAGTGACAACCATCAGTGAGACTGTGTTTCTAGTGACAACCATCAGTGAGACTGTGTTTCTAGTGACAACCATCAGTGAGACTGTGTTTCTAGTGACAACCATCAGTGAGACTGTGTTTCTAGTGACAACCATCAGTGAGACTGTGTTTCTAGTGACAACCATCAGTGAGACTGTGTTTCTAGTGACAACCATCAGTGAGACTGTGTTTCTAGTGACAACCATCAGTGAGACTGTGTTTCTAGTGACAACCATCAGTGAGACTGTGTTTCTAGTGACAACCATCAGTGAGACTGTGTTTCTAGTGACAACCATCAGTGAGACTGTGTTTCTAGTGACAACCATCAGTGAGACTGTGTTTCTAGTGACAACCATCAGTGAGACTGTGTTTCTAGTGACAACCATCAGTGAGACTGTGTTTCTAGTGACAACCATCAGTGAGACTGTGTTTCTAGTGACAACCATCAGTGAGACTGTGTTTCTAGTGACAACCATCAGTGAGACTGTGTTTCTAGTGACAACCATCAGTGAGACTGTGTTTCTAGTGACAACCATCAGTGAGACTGTGTTTCTAGTGACAACCATCAGTGAGACTGTGTTTCTAGTGACAACCATCAGTGAGACTGTGTTTCTAGTGACAACCATCAGTGAGACTGTGTTTCTAGTGACAACCATCAGTGAGACTGTGTTTCTAGTGACAACCATCAGTGAGACTGTGTTTCTAGTGACAACCATCAGTGAGACTGTGTTTCTAGTGACAACCATCAGTGAGACTGTGTTTCTAGTGACAACCATCAGTGAGACTGTGTTTCTAGTGACAACCATCAGTGAGACTGTGTTTCTAGTGACAACCATCAGTGAGACTGTGTTTCTAGTGACAACCATCAGTGAGACTGTGTTTCTAGTGACAACCATCAGTGAGACTGTGTTTCTAGTGACAACCATCAGTGAGACTGTGTTTCTAGTGACAACCATCAGTGAGACTGTGTTTCTAGTGACAACCATCAGTGAGACTGTGTTTCTAGTGACAACCATCAGTGAGACTGTGTTTCTAGTGACAACCATCAGTGAGACTGTGTTTCTAGTGACAACCATCAGTGAGACTGTGTTTCTAGTGACAACCATCAGTGAGACTGTGTTTCTAGTGACAACCATCAGTGAGACTGTGTTTCTAGTGACAACCATCAGTGAGACTGTGTTTCTAGTGACAACCATCAGTGAGACTGTGTTTCTAGTGACAACCATCAGTGAGACTGTGTTTCTAGTGACAACCATCAGTGAGACTGTGTTTCTAGTGACAACCATCAGTGAGACTGTGTTTCTAGTGACAACCATCAGTGAGACTGTGTTTCTAGTGACAACCATCAGTGAGACTGTGTTTCTAGTGACAACCATCAGTGAGACTGTGTTTCTAGTGACAACCATCAGTGAGACTGTGTTTCTAGTGACAACCATCAGTGAGACTGTGTTTCTAGTGACAACCATCAGTGAGACTGTGTTTCTAGTGACAACCATCAGTGAGACTGTGTTTCTAGTGACAACCATCAGTGAGACTGTGTTTCTAGTGACAACCATCAGTGAGACTGTGTTTCTAGTGACAACCATCAGTGAGACTGTGTTTCTAGTGACAACCATCAGTGAGACTGTGTTTCTAGTGACAACCATCAGTGAGACTGTGTTTCTAGTGACAACCATCAGTGAGACTGTGTTTCTAGTGACAACCATCAGTGAGACTGTGTTTCTAGTGACAACCATCAGTGAGACTGTGTTTCTAGTGACAACCATCAGTGAGACTGTGTTTCTAGTGACAACCATCAGTGAGACTGTGTTTCTAGTGACAACCATCAGTGAGACTGTGTTTCTAGTGACAACCATCAGTGAGACTGTGTTTCTAGTGACAACCATCAGTGAGACTGTGTTTCTAGTGACAACCATCAGTGAGACTGTGTTTCTAGTGACAACCATCAGTGAGACTGTGTTTCTAGTGACAACCATCAGTGAGACTGTGTTTCTAGTGACAACCATCAGTGAGACTGTGTTTCTAGTGACAACCATCAGTGAGACTGTGTTTCTAGTGACAACCATCAGTGAGACTGTGTTTCTAGTGACAACCATCAGTGAGACTGTGTTTCTAGTGACAACCATCAGTGAGACTGTGTTTCTAGTGACAACCATCAGTGAGACTGTGTTTCTAGTGACAACCATCAGTGAGACTGTGTTTCTAGTGACAACCATCAGTGAGACTGTGTTTCTAGTGACAACCATCAGTGAGACTGTGTTTCTAGTGACAACCATCAGTGAGACTGTGTTTCTAGTGACAACCATCAGTGAGACTGTGTTTCTAGTGACAACCATCAGTGAGACTGTGTTTCTAGTGACAACCATCAGTGAGACTGTGTTTCTAGTGACAACCATCAGTGAGACTGTGTTTCTAGTGACAACCATCAGTGAGACTGTGTTTCTAGTGACAACCATCAGTGAGACTGTGTTTCTAGTGACAACCATCAGTGAGACTGTGTTTCTAGTGACAACCATCAGTGAGACTGTGTTTCTAGTGACAACCATCAGTGAGACTGTGTTTCTAGTGACAACCATCAGTGAGACTGTGTTTCTAGTGACAACCATCAGTGAGACTGTGTTTCTAGTGACAACCATCAGTGAGACTGTGTTTCTAGTGACAACCATCAGTGAGACTGTGTTTCTAGTGACAACCATCAGTGAGACTGTGTTTCTAGTGACAACCATCAGTGAGACTGTGTTTCTAGTGACAACCATCAGTGAGACTGTGTTTCTAGTGACAACCATCAGTGAGACTGTGTTTCTAGTGACAACCATCAGTGAGACTGTGTTTCTAGTGACAACCATCAGTGAGACTGTGTTTCTAGTGACAACCATCAGTGAGACTGTGTTTCTAGTGACAACCATCAGTGAGACTGTGTTTCTAGTGACAACCATCAGTGAGACTGTGTTTCTAGTGACAACCATCAGTGAGACTGTGTTTCTAGTGACAACCATCAGTGAGACTGTGTTTCTAGTGACAACCATCAGTGAGACTGTGTTTCTAGTGACAACCATCAGTGAGACTGTGTTTCTAGTGACAACCATCAGTGAGACTGTGTTTCTAGTGACAACCATCAGTGAGACTGTGTTTCTAGTGACAACCATCAGTGAGACTGTGTTTCTAGTGACAACCATCAGTGAGACTGTGTTTCTAGTGACAACCATCAGTGAGACTGTGTTTCTAGTGACAACCATCAGTGAGACTGTGTTTCTAGTGACAACCATCAGTGAGACTGTGTTTCTAGTGACAACCATCAGTGAGACTGTGTTTCTAGTGACAACCATCAGTGAGACTGTGTTTCTAGTGACAACCATCAGTGAGACTGTGTTTCTAGTGACAACCATCAGTGAGACTGTGTTTCTAGTGACAACCATCAGTGAGACTGTGTTTCTAGTGACAACCATCAGTGAGACTGTGTTTCTAGTGACAACCATCAGTGAGACTGTGTTTCTAGTGACAACCATCAGTGAGACTGTGTTTCTAGTGACAACCATCAGTGAGACTGTGTTTCTAGTGACAACCATCAGTGAGACTGTGTTTCTAGTGACAACCATCAGTGAGACTGTGTTTCTAGTGACAACCATCAGTGAGACTGTGTTTCTAGTGACAACCATCAGTGAGACTGTGTTTCTAGTGACAACCATCAGTGAGACTGTGTTTCTAGTGACAACCATCAGTGAGACTGTGTTTCTAGTGACAACCATCAGTGAGACTGTGTTTCTAGTGACAACCATCAGTGAGACTGTGTTTCTAGTGACAACCATCAGTGAGACTGTGTTTCTAGTGACAACCATCAGTGAGACTGTGTTTCTAGTGACAACCATCAGTGAGACTGTGTTTCTAGTGACAACCATCAGTGAGACTGTGTTTCTAGTGACAACCATCAGTGAGACTGTGTTTCTAGTGACAACCATCAGTGAGACTGTGTTTCTAGTGACAACCATCAGTGAGACTGTGTTTCTAGTGACAACCATCAGTGAGACTGTGTTTCTAGTGACAACCATCAGTGAGACTGTGTTTCTAGTGACAACCATCAGTGAGACTGTGTTTCTAGTGACAACCATCAGTGAGACTGTGTTTCTAGTGACAACCATCAGTGAGACTGTGTTTCTAGTGACAACCATCAGTGAGACTGTGTTTCTAGTGACAACCATCAGTGAGACTGTGTTTCTAGTGACAACCATCAGTGAGACTGTGTTTCTAGTGACAACCATCAGTGAGACTGTGTTTCTAGTGACAACCATCAGTGAGACTGTGTTTCTAGTGACAACCATCAGTGAGACTGTGTTTCTAGTGACAACCATCAGTGAGACTGTGTTTCTAGTGACAACCATCAGTGAGACTGTGTTTCTAGTGACAACCATCAGTGAGACTGTGTTTCTAGTGACAACCATCAGTGAGACTGTGTTTCTAGTGACAACCATCAGTGAGACTGTGTTTCTAGTGACAACCATCAGTGAGACTGTGTTTCTAGTGACAACCATCAGTGAGACTGTGTTTCTAGTGACAACCATCAGTGAGACTGTGTTTCTAGTGACAACCATCAGTGAGACTGTGTTTCTAGTGACAACCATCAGTGAGACTGTGTTTCTAGTGACAACCATCAGTGAGACTGTGTTTCTAGTGACAACCATCAGTGAGACTGTGTTTCTAGTGACAACCATCAGTGAGACTGTGTTTCTAGTGACAACCATCAGTGAGACTGTGTTTCTAGTGACAACCATCAGTGAGACTGTGTTTCTAGTGACAACCATCAGTGAGACTGTGTTTCTAGTGACAACCATCAGTGAGACTGTGTTTCTAGTGACAACCATCAGTGAGACTGTGTTTCTAGTGACAACCATCAGTGAGACTGTGTTTCTAGTGACAACCATCAGTGAGACTGTGTTTCTAGTGACAACCATCAGTGAGACTGTGTTTCTAGTGACAACCATCAGTGAGACTGTGTTTCTAGTGACAACCATCAGTGAGACTGTGTTTCTAGTGACAACCATCAGTGAGACTGTGTTTCTAGTGACAACCATCAGTGAGACTGTGTTTCTAGTGACAACCATCAGTGAGACTGTGTTTCTAGTGACAACCATCAGTGAGACTGTGTTTCTAGTGACAACCATCAGTGAGACTGTGTTTCTAGTGACAACCATCAGTGAGACTGTGTTTCTAGTGACAACCATCAGTGAGACTGTGTTTCTAGTGACAACCATCAGTGAGACTGTGTTTCTAGTGACAACCATCAGTGAGACTGTGTTTCTAGTGACAACCATCAGTGAGACTGTGTTTCTAGTGACAACCATCAGTGAGACTGTGTTTCTAGTGACAACCATCAGTGAGACTGTGTTTCTAGTGACAACCATCAGTGAGACTGTGTTTCTAGTGACAACCATCAGTGAGACTGTGTTTCTAGTGACAACCATCAGTGAGACTGTGTTTCTAGTGACAACCATCAGTGAGACTGTGTTTCTAGTGACAACCATCAGTGAGACTGTGTTTCTAGTGACAACCATCAGTGAGACTGTGTTTCTAGTGACAACCATCAGTGAGACTGTGTTTCTAGTGACAACCATCAGTGAGACTGTGTTTCTAGTGACAACCATCAGTGAGACTGTGTTTCTAGTGACAACCATCAGTGAGACTGTGTTTCTAGTGACAACCATCAGTGAGACTGTGTTTCTAGTGACAACCATCAGTGAGACTGTGTTTCTAGTGACAACCATCAGTGAGACTGTGTTTCTAGTGACAACCATCAGTGAGACTGTGTTTCTAGTGACAACCATCAGTGAGACTGTGTTTCTAGTGACAACCATCAGTGAGACTGTGTTTCTAGTGACAACCATCAGTGAGACTGTGTTTCTAGTGACAACCATCAGTGAGACTGTGTTTCTAGTGACAACCATCAGTGAGACTGTGTTTCTAGTGACAACCATCAGTGAGACTGTGTTTCTAGTGACAACCATCAGTGAGACTGTGTTTCTAGTGACAACCATCAGTGAGACTGTGTTTCTAGTGACAACCATCAGTGAGACTGTGTTTCTAGTGACAACCATCAGTGAGACTGTGTTTCTAGTGACAACCATCAGTGAGACTGTGTTTCTAGTGACAACCATCAGTGAGACTGTGTTTCTAGTGACAACCATCAGTGAGACTGTGTTTCTAGTGACAACCATCAGTGAGACTGTGTTTCTAGTGACAACCATCAGTGAGACTGTGTTTCTAGTGACAACCATCAGTGAGACTGTGTTTCTAGTGACAACCATCAGTGAGACTGTGTTTCTAGTGACAACCATCAGTGAGACTGTGTTTCTAGTGACAACCATCAGTGAGACTGTGTTTCTAGTGACAACCATCAGTGAGACTGTGTTTCTAGTGACAACCATCAGTGAGACTGTGTTTCTAGTGACAACCATCAGTGAGACTGTGTTTCTAGTGACAACCATCAGTGAGACTGTGTTTCTAGTGACAACCATCAGTGAGACTGTGTTTCTAGTGACAACCATCAGTGAGACTGTGTTTCTAGTGACAACCATCAGTGAGACTGTGTTTCTAGTGACAACCATCAGTGAGACTGTGTTTCTAGTGACAACCATCAGTGAGACTGTGTTTCTAGTGACAACCATCAGTGAGACTGTGTTTCTAGTGACAACCATCAGTGAGACTGTGTTTCTAGTGACAACCATCAGTGAGACTGTGTTTCTAGTGACAACCATCAGTGAGACTGTGTTTCTAGTGACAACCATCAGTGAGACTGTGTTTCTAGTGACAACCATCAGTGAGACTGTGTTTCTAGTGACAACCATCAGTGAGACTGTGTTTCTAGTGACAACCATCAGTGAGACTGTGTTTCTAGTGACAACCATCAGTGAGACTGTGTTTCTAGTGACAACCATCAGTGAGACTGTGTTTCTAGTGACAACCATCAGTGAGACTGTGTTTCTAGTGACAACCATCAGTGAGACTGTGTTTCTAGTGACAACCATCAGTGAGACTGTGTTTCTAGTGACAACCATCAGTGAGACTGTGTTTCTAGTGACAACCATCAGTGAGACTGTGTTTCTAGTGACAACCATCAGTGAGACTGTGTTTCTAGTGACAACCATCAGTGAGACTGTGTTTCTAGTGACAACCATCAGTGAGACTGTGTTTCTAGTGACAACCATCAGTGAGACTGTGTTTCTAGTGACAACCATCAGTGAGACTGTGTTTCTAGTGACAACCATCAGTGAGACTGTGTTTCTAGTGACAACCATCAGTGAGACTGTGTTTCTAGTGACAACCATCAGTGAGACTGTGTTTCTAGTGACAACCATCAGTGAGACTGTGTTTCTAGTGACAACCATCAGTGAGACTGTGTTTCTAGTGACAACCATCAGTGAGACTGTGTTTCTAGTGACAACCATCAGTGAGACTGTGTTTCTAGTGACAACCATCAGTGAGACTGTGTTTCTAGTGACAACCATCAGTGAGACTGTGTTTCTAGTGACAACCATCAGTGAGACTGTGTTTCTAGTGACAACCATCAGTGAGACTGTGTTTCTAGTGACAACCATCAGTGAGACTGTGTTTCTAGTGACAACCATCAGTGAGACTGTGTTTCTAGTGACAACCATCAGTGAGACTGTGTTTCTAGTGACAACCATCAGTGAGACTGTGTTTCTAGTGACAACCATCAGTGAGACTGTGTTTCTAGTGACAACCATCAGTGAGACTGTGTTTCTAGTGACAACCATCAGTGAGACTGTGTTTCTAGTGACAACCATCAGTGAGACTGTGTTTCTAGTGACAACCATCAGTGAGACTGTGTTTCTAGTGACAACCATCAGTGAGACTGTGTTTCTAGTGACAACCATCAGTGAGACTGTGTTTCTAGTGACAACCATGAGACTGTGTTTCTAGTGACAACCATCAGTGAGACTGTGTTTCTAGTGACAACCATCAGTGAGACTGTGTTTCTAGTGACAACCATCAGTGAGACTGTGTTTCTAGTGACAACCATCAGTGAGACTGTGTTTCTAGTGACAACCATCAGTGAGACTGTGTTTCTAGTGACAACCATCAGTGAGACTGTGTTTCTAGTGACAACCATCAGTGAGACTGTGTTTCTAGTGACAACCATCAGTGAGACTGTGTTTCTAGTGACAACCATCAGTGAGACTGTGTTTCTAGTGACAACCATCAGTGAGACTGTGTTTCTAGTGACAACCATCAGTGAGACTGTGTTTCTAGTGACAACCATCAGTGAGACTGTGTTTCTAGTGACAACCATCAGTGAGACTGTGTTTCTAGTGACAACCATCAGTGAGACTGTGTTTCTAGTGACAACCATCAGTGAGACTGTGTTTCTAGTGACAACCATCAGTGAGACTGTGTTTCTAGTGACAACCATCAGTGAGACTGTGTTTCTAGTGACAACCATCAGTGAGACTGTGTTTCTAGTGACAACCATCAGTGAGACTGTGTTTCTAGTGACAACCATCAGTGAGACTGTGTTTCTAGTGACAACCATCAGTGAGACTGTGTTTCTAGTGACAACCATCAGTGAGACTGTGTTTCTAGTGACAACCATCAGTGAGACTGTGTTTCTAGTGACAACCATCAGTGAGACTGTGTTTCTAGTGACAACCATCAGTGAGACTGTGTTTCTAGTGACAACCATCAGTGAGACTGTGTTTCTAGTGACAACCATCAGTGAGACTGTGTTTCTAGTGACAACCATCAGTGAGACTGTGTTTCTAGTGACAACCATCAGTGAGACTGTGTTTCTAGTGACAACCATCAGTGAGACTGTGTTTCTAGTGACAACCATCAGTGAGACTGTGTTTCTAGTGACAACCATCAGTGAGACTGTGTTTCTAGTGACAACCATCAGTGAGACTGTGTTTCTAGTGACAACCATCAGTGAGACTGTGTTTCTAGTGACAACCATCAGTGAGACTGTGTTTCTAGTGACAACCATCAGTGAGACTGTGTTTCTAGTGACAACCATCAGTGAGACTGTGTTTCTAGTGACAACCATCAGTGAGACTGTGTTTCTAGTGACAACCATCAGTGAGACTGTGTTTCTAGTGACAACCATCAGTGAGACTGTGTTTCTAGTGACAACCATCAGTGAGACTGTGTTTCTAGTGACAACCATCAGTGAGACTGTGTTTCTAGTGACAACCATCAGTGAGACTGTGTTTCTAGTGACAACCATCAGTGAGACTGTGTTTCTAGTGACAACCATCAGTGAGACTGTGTTTCTAGTGACAACCATCAGTGAGACTGTGTTTCTAGTGACAACCATCAGTGAGACTGTGTTTCTAGTGACAACCATCAGTGAGACTGTGTTTCTAGTGACAACCATCAGTGAGACTGTGTTTCTAGTGACAACCATCAGTGAGACTGTGTTTCTAGTGACAACCATCAGTGAGACTGTGTTTCTAGTGACAACCATCAGTGAGACTGTGTTTCTAGTGACAACCATCAGTGAGACTGTGTTTCTAGTGACAACCATCAGTGAGACTGTGTTTCTAGTGACAACCATCAGTGAGACTGTGTTTCTAGTGACAACCATCAGTGAGACTGTGTTTCTAGTGACAACCATCAGTGAGACTGTGTTTCTAGTGACAACCATCAGTGAGACTGTGTTTCTAGTGACAACCATCAGTGAGACTGTGTTTCTAGTGACAACCATCAGTGAGACTGTGTTTCTAGTGACAACCATCAGTGAGACTGTGTTTCTAGTGACAACCATCAGTGAGACTGTGTTTCTAGTGACAACCATCAGTGAGACTGTGTTTCTAGTGACAACCATCAGTGAGACTGTGTTTCTAGTGACAACCATCAGTGAGACTGTGTTTCTAGTGACAACCATCAGTGAGACTGTGTTTCTAGTGACAACCATCAGTGAGACTGTGTTTCTAGTGACAACCATCAGTGAGACTGTGTTTCTAGTGACAACCATCAGTGAGACTGTGTTTCTAGTGACAACCATCAGTGAGACTGTGTTTCTAGTGACAACCATCAGTGAGACTGTGTTTCTAGTGACAACCATCAGTGAGACTGTGTTTCTAGTGACAACCATCAGTGAGACTGTGTTTCTAGTGACAACCATCAGTGAGACTGTGTTTCTAGTGACAACCATCAGTGAGACTGTGTTTCTAGTGACAACCATCAGTGAGACTGTGTTTCTAGTGACAACCATCAGTGAGACTGTGTTTCTAGTGACAACCATCAGTGAGACTGTGTTTCTAGTGACAACCATCAGTGAGACTGTGTTTCTAGTGACAACCATCAGTGAGACTGTGTTTCTAGTGACAACCATCAGTGAGACTGTGTTTCTAGTGACAACCATCAGTGAGACTGTGTTTCTAGTGACAACCATCAGTGAGACTGTGTTTCTAGTGACAACCATCAGTGAGACTGTGTTTCTAGTGACAACCATCAGTGAGACTGTGTTTCTAGTGACAACCATCAGTGAGACTGTGTTTCTAGTGACAACCATCAGTGAGACTGTGTTTCTAGTGACAACCATCAGTGAGACTGTGTTTCTAGTGACAACCATCAGTGAGACTGTGTTTCTAGTGACAACCATCAGTGAGACTGTGTTTCTAGTGACAACCATCAGTGAGACTGTGTTTCTAGTGACAACCATCAGTGAGACTGTGTTTCTAGTGACAACCATCAGTGAGACTGTGTTTCTAGTGACAACCATCAGTGAGACTGTGTTTCTAGTGACAACCATCAGTGAGACTGTGTTTCTAGTGACAACCATCAGTGAGACTGTGTTTCTAGTGACAACCATCAGTGAGACTGTGTTTCTAGTGACAACCATCAGTGAGACTGTGTTTCTAGTGACAACCATCAGTGAGACTGTGTTTCTAGTGACAACCATCAGTGAGACTGTGTTTCTAGTGACAACCATCAGTGAGACTGTGTTTCTAGTGACAACCATCAGTGAGACTGTGTTTCTAGTGACAACCATCAGTGAGACTGTGTTTCTAGTGACAACCATCAGTGAGACTGTGTTTCTAGTGACAACCATCAGTGAGACTGTGTTTCTAGTGACAACCATCAGTGAGACTGTGTTTCTAGTGACAACCATCAGTGAGACTGTGTTTCTAGTGACAACCATCAGTGAGACTGTGTTTCTAGTGACAACCATCAGTGAGACTGTGTTTCTAGTGACAACCATCAGTGAGACTGTGTTTCTAGTGACAACCATCAGTGAGACTGTGTTTCTAGTGACAACCATCAGTGAGACTGTGTTTCTAGTGACAACCATCAGTGAGACTGTGTTTCTAGTGACAACCATCAGTGAGACTGTGTTTCTAGTGACAACCATCAGTGAGACTGTGTTTCTAGTGACAACCATCAGTGAGACTGTGTTTCTAGTGACAACCATCAGTGAGACTGTGTTTCTAGTGACAACCATCAGTGAGACTGTGTTTCTAGTGACAACCATCAGTGAGACTGTGTTTCTAGTGACAACCATCAGTGAGACTGTGTTTCTAGTGACAACCATCAGTGAGACTGTGTTTCTAGTGACAACCATCAGTGAGACTGTGTTTCTAGTGACAACCATCAGTGAGACTGTGTTTCTAGTGACAACCATCAGTGAGACTGTGTTTCTAGTGACAACCATCAGTGAGACTGTGTTTCTAGTGACAACCATCAGTGAGACTGTGTTTCTAGTGACAACCATCAGTGAGACTGTGTTTCTAGTGACAACCATCAGTGAGACTGTGTTTCTAGTGACAACCATCAGTGAGACTGTGTTTCTAGTGACAACCATCAGTGAGACTGTGTTTCTAGTGACAACCATCAGTGAGACTGTGTTTCTAGTGACAACCATCAGTGAGACTGTGTTTCTAGTGACAACCATCAGTGAGACTGTGTTTCTAGTGACAACCATCAGTGAGACTGTGTTTCTAGTGACAACCATCAGTGAGACTGTGTTTCTAGTGACAACCATCAGTGAGACTGTGTTTCTAGTGACAACCATCAGTGAGACTGTGTTTCTAGTGACAACCATCAGTGAGACTGTGTTTCTAGTGACAACCATCAGTGAGACTGTGTTTCTAGTGACAACCATCAGTGAGACTGTGTTTCTAGTGACAACCATCAGTGAGACTGTGTTTCTAGTGACAACCATCAGTGAGACTGTGTTTCTAGTGACAACCATCAGTGAGACTGTGTTTCTAGTGACAACCATCAGTGAGACTGTGTTTCTAGTGACAACCATCAGTGAGACTGTGTTTCTAGTGACAACCATCAGTGAGACTGTGTTTCTAGTGACAACCATCAGTGAGACTGTGTTTCTAGTGACAACCATCAGTGAGACTGTGTTTCTAGTGACAACCATCAGTGAGACTGTGTTTCTAGTGACAACCATCAGTGAGACTGTGTTTCTAGTGACAACCATCAGTGAGACTGTGTTTCTAGTGACAACCATCAGTGAGACTGTGTTTCTAGTGACAACCATCAGTGAGACTGTGTTTCTAGTGACAACCATCAGTGAGACTGTGTTTCTAGTGACAACCATCAGTGAGACTGTGTTTCTAGTGACAACCATCAGTGAGACTGTGTTTCTAGTGACAACCATCAGTGAGACTGTGTTTCTAGTGACAACCATCAGTGAGACTGTGTTTCTAGTGACAACCATCAGTGAGACTGTGTTTCTAGTGACAACCATCAGTGAGACTGTGTTTCTAGTGACAACCATCAGTGAGACTGTGTTTCTAGTGACAACCATCAGTGAGACTGTGTTTCTAGTGACAACCATCAGTGAGACTGTGTTTCTAGTGACAACCATCAGTGAGACTGTGTTTCTAGTGACAACCATCAGTGAGACTGTGTTTCTAGTGACAACCATCAGTGAGACTGTGTTTCTAGTGACAACCATCAGTGAGACTGTGTTTCTAGTGACAACCATCAGTGAGACTGTGTTTCTAGTGACAACCATCAGTGAGACTGTGTTTCTAGTGACAACCATCAGTGAGACTGTGTTTCTAGTGACAACCATCAGTGAGACTGTGTTTCTAGTGACAACCATCAGTGAGACTGTGTTTCTAGTGACAACCATCAGTGAGACTGTGTTTCTAGTGACAACCATCAGTGAGACTGTGTTTCTAGTGACAACCATCAGTGAGACTGTGTTTCTAGTGACAACCATCAGTGAGACTGTGTTTCTAGTGACAACCATCAGTGAGACTGTGTTTCTAGTGACAACCATCAGTGAGACTGTGTTTCTAGTGACAACCATCAGTGAGACTGTGTTTCTAGTGACAACCATCAGTGAGACTGTGTTTCTAGTGACAACCATCAGTGAGACTGTGTTTCTAGTGACAACCATCAGTGAGACTGTGTTTCTAGTGACAACCATCAGTGAGACTGTGTTTCTAGTGACAACCATCAGTGAGACTGTGTTTCTAGTGACAACCATCAGTGAGACTGTGTTTCTAGTGACAACCATCAGTGAGACTGTGTTTCTAGTGACAACCATCAGTGAGACTGTGTTTCTAGTGACAACCATCAGTGAGACTGTGTTTCTAGTGACAACCATCAGTGAGACTGTGTTTCTAGTGACAACCATCAGTGAGACTGTGTTTCTAGTGACAACCATCAGTGAGACTGTGTTTCTAGTGACAACCATCAGTGAGACTGTGTTTCTAGTGACAACCATCAGTGAGACTGTGTTTCTAGTGACAACCATCAGTGAGACTGTGTTTCTAGTGACAACCATCAGTGAGACTGTGTTTCTAGTGACAACCATCAGTGAGACTGTGTTTCTAGTGACAACCATCAGTGAGACTGTGTTTCTAGTGACAACCATCAGTGAGACTGTGTTTCTAGTGACAACCATCAGTGAGACTGTGTTTCTAGTGACAACCATCAGTGAGACTGTGTTTCTAGTGACAACCATCAGTGAGACTGTGTTTCTAGTGACAACCATCAGTGAGACTGTGTTTCTAGTGACAACCATCAGTGAGACTGTGTTTCTAGTGACAACCATCAGTGAGACTGTGTTTCTAGTGACAACCATCAGTGAGACTGTGTTTCTAGTGACAACCATCAGTGAGACTGTGTTTCTAGTGACAACCATCAGTGAGACTGTGTTTCTAGTGACAACCATCAGTGAGACTGTGTTTCTAGTGACAACCATCAGTGAGACTGTGTTTCTAGTGACAACCATCAGTGAGACTGTGTTTCTAGTGACAACCATCAGTGAGACTGTGTTTCTAGTGACAACCATCAGTGAGACTGTGTTTCTAGTGACAACCATCAGTGAGACTGTGTTTCTAGTGACAACCATCAGTGAGACTGTGTTTCTAGTGACAACCATCAGTGAGACTGTGTTTCTAGTGACAACCATCAGTGAGACTGTGTTTCTAGTGACAACCATCAGTGAGACTGTGTTTCTAGTGACAACCATCAGTGAGACTGTGTTTCTAGTGACAACCATCAGTGAGACTGTGTTTCTAGTGACAACCATCAGTGAGACTGTGTTTCTAGTGACAACCATCAGTGAGACTGTGTTTCTAGTGACAACCATCAGTGAGACTGTGTTTCTAGTGACAACCATCAGTGAGACTGTGTTTCTAGTGACAACCATCAGTGAGACTGTGTTTCTAGTGACAACCATCAGTGAGACTGTGTTTCTAGTGACAACCATCAGTGAGACTGTGTTTCTAGTGACAACCATCAGTGAGACTGTGTTTCTAGTGACAACCATCAGTGAGACTGTGTTTCTAGTGACAACCATCAGTGAGACTGTGTTTCTAGTGACAACCATCAGTGAGACTGTGTTTCTAGTGACAACCATCAGTGAGACTGTGTTTCTAGTGACAACCATCAGTGAGACTGTGTTTCTAGTGACAACCATCAGTGAGACTGTGTTTCTAGTGACAACCATCAGTGAGACTGTGTTTCTAGTGACAACCATCAGTGAGACTGTGTTTCTAGTGACAACCATCAGTGAGACTGTGTTTCTAGTGACAACCATCAGTGAGACTGTGTTTCTAGTGACAACCATCAGTGAGACTGTGTTTCTAGTGACAACCATCAGTGAGACTGTGTTTCTAGTGACAACCATCAGTGAGACTGTGTTTCTAGTGACAACCATCAGTGAGACTGTGTTTCTAGTGACAACCATCAGTGAGACTGTGTTTCTAGTGACAACCATCAGTGAGACTGTGTTTCTAGTGACAACCATCAGTGAGACTGTGTTTCTAGTGACAACCATCAGTGAGACTGTGTTTCTAGTGACAACCATCAGTGAGACTGTGTTTCTAGTGACAACCATCAGTGAGACTGTGTTTCTAGTGACAACCATCAGTGAGACTGTGTTTCTAGTGACAACCATCAGTGAGACTGTGTTTCTAGTGACAACCATCAGTGAGACTGTGTTTCTAGTGACAACCATCAGTGAGACTGTGTTTCTAGTGACAACCATCAGTGAGACTGTGTTTCTAGTGACAACCATCAGTGAGACTGTGTTTCTAGTGACAACCATCAGTGAGACTGTGTTTCTAGTGACAACCATCAGTGAGACTGTGTTTCTAGTGACAACCATCAGTGAGACTGTGTTTCTAGTGACAACCATCAGTGAGACTGTGTTTCTAGTGACAACCATCAGTGAGACTGTGTTTCTAGTGACAACCATCAGTGAGACTGTGTTTCTAGTGACAACCATCAGTGAGACTGTGTTTCTAGTGACAACCATCAGTGAGACTGTGTTTCTAGTGACAACCATCAGTGAGACTGTGTTTCTAGTGACAACCATCAGTGAGACTGTGTTTCTAGTGACAACCATCAGTGAGACTGTGTTTCTAGTGACAACCATCAGTGAGACTGTGTTTCTAGTGACAACCATCAGTGAGACTGTGTTTCTAGTGACAACCATCAGTGAGACTGTGTTTCTAGTGACAACCATCAGTGAGACTGTGTTTCTAGTGACAACCATCAGTGAGACTGTGTTTCTAGTGACAACCATCAGTGAGACTGTGTTTCTAGTGACAACCATCAGTGAGACTGTGTTTCTAGTGACAACCATCAGTGAGACTGTGTTTCTAGTGACAACCATCAGTGAGACTGTGTTTCTAGTGACAACCATCAGTGAGACTGTGTTTCTAGTGACAACCATCAGTGAGACTGTGTTTCTAGTGACAACCATCAGTGAGACTGTGTTTCTAGTGACAACCATCAGTGAGACTGTGTTTCTAGTGACAACCATCAGTGAGACTGTGTTTCTAGTGACAACCATCAGTGAGACTGTGTTTCTAGTGACAACCATCAGTGAGACTGTGTTTCTAGTGACAACCATCAGTGAGACTGTGTTTCTAGTGACAACCATCAGTGAGACTGTGTTTCTAGTGACAACCATCAGTGAGACTGTGTTTCTAGTGACAACCATCAGTGAGACTGTGTTTCTAGTGACAACCATCAGTGAGACTGTGTTTCTAGTGACAACCATCAGTGAGACTGTGTTTCTAGTGACAACCATCAGTGAGACTGTGTTTCTAGTGACAACCATCAGTGAGACTGTGTTTCTAGTGACAACCATCAGTGAGACTGTGTTTCTAGTGACAACCATCAGTGAGACTGTGTTTCTAGTGACAACCATCAGTGAGACTGTGTTTCTAGTGACAACCATCAGTGAGACTGTGTTTCTAGTGACAACCATCAGTGAGACTGTGTTTCTAGTGACAACCATCAGTGAGACTGTGTTTCTAGTGACAACCATCAGTGAGACTGTGTTTCTAGTGACAACCATCAGTGAGACTGTGTTTCTAGTGACAACCATCAGTGAGACTGTGTTTCTAGTGACAACCATCAGTGAGACTGTGTTTCTAGTGACAACCATCAGTGAGACTGTGTTTCTAGTGACAACCATCAGTGAGACTGTGTTTCTAGTGACAACCATCAGTGAGACTGTGTTTCTAGTGACAACCATCAGTGAGACTGTGTTTCTAGTGACAACCATCAGTGAGACTGTGTTTCTAGTGACAACCATCAGTGAGACTGTGTTTCTAGTGACAACCATCAGTGAGACTGTGTTTCTAGTGACAACCATCAGTGAGACTGTGTTTCTAGTGACAACCATCAGTGAGACTGTGTTTCTAGTGACAACCATCAGTGAGACTGTGTTTCTAGTGACAACCATCAGTGAGACTGTGTTTCTAGTGACAACCATCAGTGAGACTGTGTTTCTAGTGACAACCATCAGTGAGACTGTGTTTCTAGTGACAACCATCAGTGAGACTGTGTTTCTAGTGACAACCATCAGTGAGACTGTGTTTCTAGTGACAACCATCAGTGAGACTGTGTTTCTAGTGACAACCATCAGTGAGACTGTGTTTCTAGTGACAACCATCAGTGAGACTGTGTTTCTAGTGACAACCATCAGTGAGACTGTGTTTCTAGTGACAACCATCAGTGAGACTGTGTTTCTAGTGACAACCATCAGTGAGACTGTGTTTCTAGTGACAACCATCAGTGAGACTGTGTTTCTAGTGACAACCATCAGTGAGACTGTGTTTCTAGTGACAACCATCAGTGAGACTGTGTTTCTAGTGACAACCATCAGTGAGACTGTGTTTCTAGTGACAACCATCAGTGAGACTGTGTTTCTAGTGACAACCATCAGTGAGACTGTGTTTCTAGTGACAACCATCAGTGAGACTGTGTTTCTAGTGACAACCATCAGTGAGACTGTGTTTCTAGTGACAACCATCAGTGAGACTGTGTTTCTAGTGACAACCATCAGTGAGACTGTGTTTCTAGTGACAACCATCAGTGAGACTGTGTTTCTAGTGACAACCATCAGTGAGACTGTGTTTCTAGTGACAACCATCAGTGAGACTGTGTTTCTAGTGACAACCATCAGTGAGACTGTGTTTCTAGTGACAACCATCAGTGAGACTGTGTTTCTAGTGACAACCATCAGTGAGACTGTGTTTCTAGTGACAACCATCAGTGAGACTGTGTTTCTAGTGACAACCATCAGTGAGACTGTGTTTCTAGTGACAACCATCAGTGAGACTGTGTTTCTAGTGACAACCATCAGTGAGACTGTGTTTCTAGTGACAACCATCAGTGAGACTGTGTTTCTAGTGACAACCATCAGTGAGACTGTGTTTCTAGTGACAACCATCAGTGAGACTGTGTTTCTAGTGACAACCATCAGTGAGACTGTGTTTCTAGTGACAACCATCAGTGAGACTGTGTTTCTAGTGACAACCATCAGTGAGACTGTGTTTCTAGTGACAACCATCAGTGAGACTGTGTTTCTAGTGACAACCATCAGTGAGACTGTGTTTCTAGTGACAACCATCAGTGAGACTGTGTTTCTAGTGACAACCATCAGTGAGACTGTGTTTCTAGTGACAACCATCAGTGAGACTGTGTTTCTAGTGACAACCATCAGTGAGACTGTGTTTCTAGTGACAACCATCAGTGAGACTGTGTTTCTAGTGACAACCATCAGTGAGACTGTGTTTCTAGTGACAACCATCAGTGAGACTGTGTTTCTAGTGACAACCATCAGTGAGACTGTGTTTCTAGTGACAACCATCAGTGAGACTGTGTTTCTAGTGACAACCATCAGTGAGACTGTGTTTCTAGTGACAACCATCAGTGAGACTGTGTTTCTAGTGACAACCATCAGTGAGACTGTGTTTCTAGTGACAACCATCAGTGAGACTGTGTTTCTAGTGACAACCATCAGTGAGACTGTGTTTCTAGTGACAACCATCAGTGAGACTGTGTTTCTAGTGACAACCATCAGTGAGACTGTGTTTCTAGTGACAACCATCAGTGAGACTGTGTTTCTAGTGACAACCATCAGTGAGACTGTGTTTCTAGTGACAACCATCAGTGAGACTGTGTTTCTAGTGACAACCATCAGTGAGACTGTGTTTCTAGTGACAACCATCAGTGAGACTGTGTTTCTAGTGACAACCATCAGTGAGACTGTGTTTCTAGTGACAACCATCAGTGAGACTGTGTTTCTAGTGACAACCATCAGTGAGACTGTGTTTCTAGTGACAACCATCAGTGAGACTGTGTTTCTAGTGACAACCATCAGTGAGACTGTGTTTCTAGTGACAACCATCAGTGAGACTGTGTTTCTAGTGACAACCATCAGTGAGACTGTGTTTCTAGTGACAACCATCAGTGAGACTGTGTTTCTAGTGACAACCATCAGTGAGACTGTGTTTCTAGTGACAACCATCAGTGAGACTGTGTTTCTAGTGACAACCATCAGTGAGACTGTGTTTCTAGTGACAACCATCAGTGAGACTGTGTTTCTAGTGACAACCATCAGTGAGACTGTGTTTCTAGTGACAACCATCAGTGAGACTGTGTTTCTAGTGACAACCATCAGTGAGACTGTGTTTCTAGTGACAACCATCAGTGAGACTGTGTTTCTAGTGACAACCATCAGTGAGACTGTGTTTCTAGTGACAACCATCAGTGAGACTGTGTTTCTAGTGACAACCATCAGTGAGACTGTGTTTCTAGTGACAACCATCAGTGAGACTGTGTTTCTAGTGACAACCATCAGTGAGACTGTGTTTCTAGTGACAACCATCAGTGAGACTGTGTTTCTAGTGACAACCATCAGTGAGACTGTGTTTCTAGTGACAACCATCAGTGAGACTGTGTTTCTAGTGACAACCATCAGTGAGACTGTGTTTCTAGTGACAACCATCAGTGAGACTGTGTTTCTAGTGACAACCATCAGTGAGACTGTGTTTCTAGTGACAACCATCAGTGAGACTGTGTTTCTAGTGACAACCATCAGTGAGACTGTGTTTCTAGTGACAACCATCAGTGAGACTGTGTTTCTAGTGACAACCATCAGTGAGACTGTGTTTCTAGTGACAACCATCAGTGAGACTGTGTTTCTAGTGACAACCATCAGTGAGACTGTGTTTCTAGTGACAACCATCAGTGAGACTGTGTTTCTAGTGACAACCATCAGTGAGACTGTGTTTCTAGTGACAACCATCAGTGAGACTGTGTTTCTAGTGACAACCATCAGTGAGACTGTGTTTCTAGTGACAACCATCAGTGAGACTGTGTTTCTAGTGACAACCATCAGTGAGACTGTGTTTCTAGTGACAACCATCAGTGAGACTGTGTTTCTAGTGACAACCATCAGTGAGACTGTGTTTCTAGTGACAACCATCAGTGAGACTGTGTTTCTAGTGACAACCATCAGTGAGACTGTGTTTCTAGTGACAACCATCAGTGAGACTGTGTTTCTAGTGACAACCATCAGTGAGACTGTGTTTCTAGTGACAACCATCAGTGAGACTGTGTTTCTAGTGACAACCATCAGTGAGACTGTGTTTCTAGTGACAACCATCAGTGAGACTGTGTTTCTAGTGACAACCATCAGTGAGACTGTGTTTCTAGTGACAACCATCAGTGAGACTGTGTTTCTAGTGACAACCATCAGTGAGACTGTGTTTCTAGTGACAACCATCAGTGAGACTGTGTTTCTAGTGACAACCATCAGTGAGACTGTGTTTCTAGTGACAACCATCAGTGAGACTGTGTTTCTAGTGACAACCATCAGTGAGACTGTGTTTCTAGTGACAACCATCAGTGAGACTGTGTTTCTAGTGACAACCATCAGTGAGACTGTGTTTCTAGTGACAACCATCAGTGAGACTGTGTTTCTAGTGACAACCATCAGTGAGACTGTGTTTCTAGTGACAACCATCAGTGAGACTGTGTTTCTAGTGACAACCATCAGTGAGACTGTGTTTCTAGTGACAACCATCAGTGAGACTGTGTTTCTAGTGACAACCATCAGTGAGACTGTGTTTCTAGTGACAACCATCAGTGAGACTGTGTTTCTAGTGACAACCATCAGTGAGACTGTGTTTCTAGTGACAACCATCAGTGAGACTGTGTTTCTAGTGACAACCATCAGTGAGACTGTGTTTCTAGTGACAACCATCAGTGAGACTGTGTTTCTAGTGACAACCATCAGTGAGACTGTGTTTCTAGTGACAACCATCAGTGAGACTGTGTTTCTAGTGACAACCATCAGTGAGACTGTGTTTCTAGTGACAACCATCAGTGAGACTGTGTTTCTAGTGACAACCATCAGTGAGACTGTGTTTCTAGTGACAACCATCAGTGAGACTGTGTTTCTAGTGACAACCATCAGTGAGACTGTGTTTCTAGTGACAACCATCAGTGAGACTGTGTTTCTAGTGACAACCATCAGTGAGACTGTGTTTCTAGTGACAACCATCAGTGAGACTGTGTTTCTAGTGACAACCATCAGTGAGACTGTGTTTCTAGTGACAACCATCAGTGAGACTGTGTTTCTAGTGACAACCATCAGTGAGACTGTGTTTCTAGTGACAACCATCAGTGAGACTGTGTTTCTAGTGACAACCATCAGTGAGACTGTGTTTCTAGTGACAACCATCAGTGAGACTGTGTTTCTAGTGACAACCATCAGTGAGACTGTGTTTCTAGTGACAACCATCAGTGAGACTGTGTTTCTAGTGACAACCATCAGTGAGACTGTGTTTCTAGTGACAACCATCAGTGAGACTGTGTTTCTAGTGACAACCATCAGTGAGACTGTGTTTCTAGTGACAACCATCAGTGAGACTGTGTTTCTAGTGACAACCATCAGTGAGACTGTGTTTCTAGTGACAACCATCAGTGAGACTGTGTTTCTAGTGACAACCATCAGTGAGACTGTGTTTCTAGTGACAACCATCAGTGAGACTGTGTTTCTAGTGACAACCATCAGTGAGACTGTGTTTCTAGTGACAACCATCAGTGAGACTGTGTTTCTAGTGACAACCATCAGTGAGACTGTGTTTCTAGTGACAACCATCAGTGAGACTGTGTTTCTAGTGACAACCATCAGTGAGACTGTGTTTCTAGTGACAACCATCAGTGAGACTGTGTTTCTAGTGACAACCATCAGTGAGACTGTGTTTCTAGTGACAACCATCAGTGAGACTGTGTTTCTAGTGACAACCATCAGTGAGACTGTGTTTCTAGTGACAACCATCAGTGAGACTGTGTTTCTAGTGACAACCATCAGTGAGACTGTGTTTCTAGTGACAACCATCAGTGAGACTGTGTTTCTAGTGACAACCATCAGTGAGACTGTGTTTCTAGTGACAACCATCAGTGAGACTGTGTTTCTAGTGACAACCATCAGTGAGACTGTGTTTCTAGTGACAACCATCAGTGAGACTGTGTTTCTAGTGACAACCATCAGTGAGACTGTGTTTCTAGTGACAACCATCAGTGAGACTGTGTTTCTAGTGACAACCATCAGTGAGACTGTGTTTCTAGTGACAACCATCAGTGAGACTGTGTTTCTAGTGACAACCATCAGTGAGACTGTGTTTCTAGTGACAACCATCAGTGAGACTGTGTTTCTAGTGACAACCATCAGTGAGACTGTGTTTCTAGTGACAACCATCAGTGAGACTGTGTTTCTAGTGACAACCATCAGTGAGACTGTGTTTCTAGTGACAACCATCAGTGAGACTGTGTTTCTAGTGACAACCATCAGTGAGACTGTGTTTCTAGTGACAACCATCAGTGAGACTGTGTTTCTAGTGACAACCATCAGTGAGACTGTGTTTCTAGTGACAACCATCAGTGAGACTGTGTTTCTAGTGACAACCATCAGTGAGACTGTGTTTCTAGTGACAACCATCAGTGAGACTGTGTTTCTAGTGACAACCATCAGTGAGACTGTGTTTCTAGTGACAACCATCAGTGAGACTGTGTTTCTAGTGACAACCATCAGTGAGACTGTGTTTCTAGTGACAACCATCAGTGAGACTGTGTTTCTAGTGACAACCATCAGTGAGACTGTGTTTCTAGTGACAACCATCAGTGAGACTGTGTTTCTAGTGACAACCATCAGTGAGACTGTGTTTCTAGTGACAACCATCAGTGAGACTGTGTTTCTAGTGACAACCATCAGTGAGACTGTGTTTCTAGTGACAACCATCAGTGAGACTGTGTTTCTAGTGACAACCATCAGTGAGACTGTGTTTCTAGTGACAACCATCAGTGAGACTGTGTTTCTAGTGACAACCATCAGTGAGACTGTGTTTCTAGTGACAACCATCAGTGAGACTGTGTTTCTAGTGACAACCATCAGTGAGACTGTGTTTCTAGTGACAACCATCAGTGAGACTGTGTTTCTAGTGACAACCATCAGTGAGACTGTGTTTCTAGTGACAACCATCAGTGAGACTGTGTTTCTAGTGACAACCATCAGTGAGACTGTGTTTCTAGTGACAACCATCAGTGAGACTGTGTTTCTAGTGACAACCATCAGTGAGACTGTGTTTCTAGTGACAACCATCAGTGAGACTGTGTTTCTAGTGACAACCATCAGTGAGACTGTGTTTCTAGTGACAACCATCAGTGAGACTGTGTTTCTAGTGACAACCATCAGTGAGACTGTGTTTCTAGTGACAACCATCAGTGAGACTGTGTTTCTAGTGACAACCATCAGTGAGACTGTGTTTCTAGTGACAACCATCAGTGAGACTGTGTTTCTAGTGACAACCATCAGTGAGACTGTGTTTCTAGTGACAACCATCAGTGAGACTGTGTTTCTAGTGACAACCATCAGTGAGACTGTGTTTCTAGTGACAACCATCAGTGAGACTGTGTTTCTAGTGACAACCATCAGTGAGACTGTGTTTCTAGTGACAACCATCAGTGAGACTGTGTTTCTAGTGACAACCATCAGTGAGACTGTGTTTCTAGTGACAACCATCAGTGAGACTGTGTTTCTAGTGACAACCATCAGTGAGACTGTGTTTCTAGTGACAACCATCAGTGAGACTGTGTTTCTAGTGACAACCATCAGTGAGACTGTGTTTCTAGTGACAACCATCAGTGAGACTGTGTTTCTAGTGACAACCATCAGTGAGACTGTGTTTCTAGTGACAACCATCAGTGAGACTGTGTTTCTAGTGACAACCATCAGTGAGACTGTGTTTCTAGTGACAACCATCAGTGAGACTGTGTTTCTAGTGACAACCATCAGTGAGACTGTGTTTCTAGTGACAACCATCAGTGAGACTGTGTTTCTAGTGACAACCATCAGTGAGACTGTGTTTCTAGTGACAACCATCAGTGAGACTGTGTTTCTAGTGACAACCATCAGTGAGACTGTGTTTCTAGTGACAACCATCAGTGAGACTGTGTTTCTAGTGACAACCATCAGTGAGACTGTGTTTCTAGTGACAACCATCAGTGAGACTGTGTTTCTAGTGACAACCATCAGTGAGACTGTGTTTCTAGTGACAACCATCAGTGAGACTGTGTTTCTAGTGACAACCATCAGTGAGACTGTGTTTCTAGTGACAACCATCAGTGAGACTGTGTTTCTAGTGACAACCATCAGTGAGACTGTGTTTCTAGTGACAACCATCAGTGAGACTGTGTTTCTAGTGACAACCATCAGTGAGACTGTGTTTCTAGTGACAACCATCAGTGAGACTGTGTTTCTAGTGACAACCATCAGTGAGACTGTGTTTCTAGTGACAACCATCAGTGAGACTGTGTTTCTAGTGACAACCATCAGTGAGACTGTGTTTCTAGTGACAACCATCAGTGAGACTGTGTTTCTAGTGACAACCATCAGTGAGACTGTGTTTCTAGTGACAACCATCAGTGAGACTGTGTTTCTAGTGACAACCATCAGTGAGACTGTGTTTCTAGTGACAACCATCAGTGAGACTGTGTTTCTAGTGACAACCATCAGTGAGACTGTGTTTCTAGTGACAACCATCAGTGAGACTGTGTTTCTAGTGACAACCATCAGTGAGACTGTGTTTCTAGTGACAACCATCAGTGAGACTGTGTTTCTAGTGACAACCATCAGTGAGACTGTGTTTCTAGTGACAACCATCAGTGAGACTGTGTTTCTAGTGACAACCATCAGTGAGACTGTGTTTCTAGTGACAACCATCAGTGAGACTGTGTTTCTAGTGACAACCATCAGTGAGACTGTGTTTCTAGTGACAACCATCAGTGAGACTGTGTTTCTAGTGACAACCATCAGTGAGACTGTGTTTCTAGTGACAACCATCAGTGAGACTGTGTTTCTAGTGACAACCATCAGTGAGACTGTGTTTCTAGTGACAACCATCAGTGAGACTGTGTTTCTAGTGACAACCATCAGTGAGACTGTGTTTCTAGTGACAACCATCAGTGAGACTGTGTTTCTAGTGACAACCATCAGTGAGACTGTGTTTCTAGTGACAACCATCAGTGAGACTGTGTTTCTAGTGACAACCATCAGTGAGACTGTGTTTCTAGTGACAACCATCAGTGAGACTGTGTTTCTAGTGACAACCATCAGTGAGACTGTGTTTCTAGTGACAACCATCAGTGAGACTGTGTTTCTAGTGACAACCATCAGTGAGACTGTGTTTCTAGTGACAACCATCAGTGAGACTGTGTTTCTAGTGACAACCATCAGTGAGACTGTGTTTCTAGTGACAACCATCAGTGAGACTGTGTTTCTAGTGACAACCATCAGTGAGACTGTGTTTCTAGTGACAACCATCAGTGAGACTGTGTTTCTAGTGACAACCATCAGTGAGACTGTGTTTCTAGTGACAACCATCAGTGAGACTGTGTTTCTAGTGACAACCATCAGTGAGACTGTGTTTCTAGTGACAACCATCAGTGAGACTGTGTTTCTAGTGACAACCATCAGTGAGACTGTGTTTCTAGTGACAACCATCAGTGAGACTGTGTTTCTAGTGACAACCATCAGTGAGACTGTGTTTCTAGTGACAACCATCAGTGAGACTGTGTTTCTAGTGACAACCATCAGTGAGACTGTGTTTCTAGTGACAACCATCAGTGAGACTGTGTTTCTAGTGACAACCATCAGTGAGACTGTGTTTCTAGTGACAACCATCAGTGAGACTGTGTTTCTAGTGACAACCATCAGTGAGACTGTGTTTCTAGTGACAACCATCAGTGAGACTGTGTTTCTAGTGACAACCATCAGTGAGACTGTGTTTCTAGTGACAACCATCAGTGAGACTGTGTTTCTAGTGACAACCATCAGTGAGACTGTGTTTCTAGTGACAACCATCAGTGAGACTGTGTTTCTAGTGACAACCATCAGTGAGACTGTGTTTCTAGTGACAACCATCAGTGAGACTGTGTTTCTAGTGACAACCATCAGTGAGACTGTGTTTCTAGTGACAACCATCAGTGAGACTGTGTTTCTAGTGACAACCATCAGTGAGACTGTGTTTCTAGTGACAACCATCAGTGAGACTGTGTTTCTAGTGACAACCATCAGTGAGACTGTGTTTCTAGTGACAACCATCAGTGAGACTGTGTTTCTAGTGACAACCATCAGTGAGACTGTGTTTCTAGTGACAACCATCAGTGAGACTGTGTTTCTAGTGACAACCATCAGTGAGACTGTGTTTCTAGTGACAACCATCAGTGAGACTGTGTTTCTAGTGACAACCATCAGTGAGACTGTGTTTCTAGTGACAACCATCAGTGAGACTGTGTTTCTAGTGACAACCATCAGTGAGACTGTGTTTCTAGTGACAACCATCAGTGAGACTGTGTTTCTAGTGACAACCATCAGTGAGACTGTGTTTCTAGTGACAACCATCAGTGAGACTGTGTTTCTAGTGACAACCATCAGTGAGACTGTGTTTCTAGTGACAACCATCAGTGAGACTGTGTTTCTAGTGACAACCATCAGTGAGACTGTGTTTCTAGTGACAACCATCAGTGAGACTGTGTTTCTAGTGACAACCATCAGTGAGACTGTGTTTCTAGTGAACCATCAGTGAGACTGTGTTTCTAGTGACAACCATCAGTGAGACTGTGTTTCTAGTGACAACCATCAGTGAGACTGTGTTTCTAGTGACAACCATCAGTGAGACTGTGTTTCTAGTGACAACCATCAGTGAGACTGTGTTTCTAGTGACAACCATCAGTGAGACTGTGTTTCTAGTGACAACCATCAGTGAGACTGTGTTTCTAGTGACAACCATCAGTGAGACTGTGTTTCTAGTGACAACCATCAGTGAGACTGTGTTTCTAGTGACAACCATCAGTGAGACTGTGTTTCTAGTGACAACCATCAGTGAGACTGTGTTTCTAGTGACAACCATCAGTGAGACTGTGTTTCTAGTGACAACCATCAGTGAGACTGTGTTTCTAGTGACAACCATCAGTGAGACTGTGTTTCTAGTGACAACCATCAGTGAGACTGTGTTTCTAGTGACAACCATCAGTGAGACTGTGTTTCTAGTGACAACCATCAGTGAGACTGTGTTTCTAGTGACAACCATCAGTGAGACTGTGTTTCTAGTGACAACCATCAGTGAGACTGTGTTTCTAGTGACAACCATCAGTGAGACTGTGTTTCTAGTGACAACCATCAGTGAGACTGTGTTTCTAGTGACAACCATCAGTGAGACTGTGTTTCTAGTGACAACCATCAGTGAGACTGTGTTTCTAGTGACAACCATCAGTGAGACTGTGTTTCTAGTGACAACCATCAGTGAGACTGTGTTTCTAGTGACAACCATCAGTGAGACTGTGTTTCTAGTGACAACCATCAGTGAGACTGTGTTTCTAGTGACAACCATCAGTGAGACTGTGTTTCTAGTGACAACCATCAGTGAGACTGTGTTTCTAGTGACAACCATCAGTGAGACTGTGTTTCTAGTGACAACCATCAGTGAGACTGTGTTTCTAGTGACAACCATCAGTGAGACTGTGTTTCTAGTGACAACCATCAGTGAGACTGTGTTTCTAGTGACAACCATCAGTGAGACTGTGTTTCTAGTGACAACCATCAGTGAGACTGTGTTTCTAGTGACAACCATCAGTGAGACTGTGTTTCTAGTGACAACCATCAGTGAGACTGTGTTTCTAGTGACAACCATCAGTGAGACTGTGTTTCTAGTGACAACCATCAGTGAGACTGTGTTTCTAGTGACAACCATCAGTGAGACTGTGTTTCTAGTGACAACCATCAGTGAGACTGTGTTTCTAGTGACAACCATCAGTGAGACTGTGTTTCTAGTGACAACCATCAGTGAGACTGTGTTTCTAGTGACAACCATCAGTGAGACTGTGTTTCTAGTGACAACCATCAGTGAGACTGTGTTTCTAGTGACAACCATCAGTGAGACTGTGTTTCTAGTGACAACCATCAGTGAGACTGTGTTTCTAGTGACAACCATCAGTGAGACTGTGTTTCTAGTGACAACCATCAGTGAGACTGTGTTTCTAGTGACAACCATCAGTGAGACTGTGTTTCTAGTGACAACCATCAGTGAGACTGTGTTTCTAGTGACAACCATCAGTGAGACTGTGTTTCTAGTGACAACCATCAGTGAGACTGTGTTTCTAGTGACAACCATCAGTGAGACTGTGTTTCTAGTGACAACCATCAGTGAGACTGTGTTTCTAGTGACAACCATCAGTGAGACTGTGTTTCTAGTGACAACCATCAGTGAGACTGTGTTTCTAGTGACAACCATCAGTGAGACTGTGTTTCTAGTGACAACCATCAGTGAGACTGTGTTTCTAGTGACAACCATCAGTGAGACTGTGTTTCTAGTGACAACCATCAGTGAGACTGTGTTTCTAGTGACAACCATCAGTGAGACTGTGTTTCTAGTGACAACCATCAGTGAGACTGTGTTTCTAGTGACAACCATCAGTGAGACTGTGTTTCTAGTGACAACCATCAGTGAGACTGTGTTTCTAGTGACAACCATCAGTGAGACTGTGTTTCTAGTGACAACCATCAGTGAGACTGTGTTTCTAGTGACAACCATCAGTGAGACTGTGTTTCTAGTGACAACCATCAGTGAGACTGTGTTTCTAGTGACAACCATCAGTGAGACTGTGTTTCTAGTGACAACCATCAGTGAGACTGTGTTTCTAGTGACAACCATCAGTGAGACTGTGTTTCTAGTGACAACCATCAGTGAGACTGTGTTTCTAGTGACAACCATCAGTGAGACTGTGTTTCTAGTGACAACCATCAGTGAGACTGTGTTTCTAGTGACAACCATCAGTGAGACTGTGTTTCTAGTGACAACCATCAGTGAGACTGTGTTTCTAGTGACAACCATCAGTGAGACTGTGTTTCTAGTGACAACCATCAGTGAGACTGTGTTTCTAGTGACAACCATCAGTGAGACTGTGTTTCTAGTGACAACCATCAGTGAGACTGTGTTTCTAGTGACAACCATCAGTGAGACTGTGTTTCTAGTGACAACCATCAGTGAGACTGTGTTTCTAGTGACAACCATCAGTGAGACTGTGTTTCTAGTGACAACCATCAGTGAGACTGTGTTTCTAGTGACAACCATCAGTGAGACTGTGTTTCTAGTGACAACCATCAGTGAGACTGTGTTTCTAGTGACAACCATCAGTGAGACTGTGTTTCTAGTGACAACCATCAGTGAGACTGTGTTTCTAGTGACAACCATCAGTGAGACTGTGTTTCTAGTGACAACCATCAGTGAGACTGTGTTTCTAGTGACAACCATCAGTGAGACTGTGTTTCTAGTGACAACCATCAGTGAGACTGTGTTTCTAGTGACAACCATCAGTGAGACTGTGTTTCTAGTGACAACCATCAGTGAGACTGTGTTTCTAGTGACAACCATCAGTGAGACTGTGTTTCTAGTGACAACCATCAGTGAGACTGTGTTTCTAGTGACAACCATCAGTGAGACTGTGTTTCTAGTGACAACCATCAGTGAGACTGTGTTTCTAGTGACAACCATCAGTGAGACTGTGTTTCTAGTGACAACCATCAGTGAGACTGTGTTTCTAGTGACAACCATCAGTGAGACTGTGTTTCTAGTGACAACCATCAGTGAGACTGTGTTTCTAGTGACAACCATCAGTGAGACTGTGTTTCTAGTGACAACCATCAGTGAGACTGTGTTTCTAGTGACAACCATCAGTGAGACTGTGTTTCTAGTGACAACCATCAGTGAGACTGTGTTTCTAGTGACAACCATCAGTGAGACTGTGTTTCTAGTGACAACCATCAGTGAGACTGTGTTTCTAGTGACAACCATCAGTGAGACTGTGTTTCTAGTGACAACCATCAGTGAGACTGTGTTTCTAGTGACAACCATCAGTGAGACTGTGTTTCTAGTGACAACCATCAGTGAGACTGTGTTTCTAGTGACAACCATCAGTGAGACTGTGTTTCTAGTGACAACCATCAGTGAGACTGTGTTTCTAGTGACAACCATCAGTGAGACTGTGTTTCTAGTGACAACCATCAGTGAGACTGTGTTTCTAGTGACAACCATCAGTGAGACTGTGTTTCTAGTGACAACCATCAGTGAGACTGTGTTTCTAGTGACAACCATCAGTGAGACTGTGTTTCTAGTGACAACCATCAGTGAGACTGTGTTTCTAGTGACAACCATCAGTGAGACTGTGTTTCTAGTGACAACCATCAGTGAGACTGTGTTTCTAGTGACAACCATCAGTGAGACTGTGTTTCTAGTGACAACCATCAGTGAGACTGTGTTTCTAGTGACAACCATCAGTGAGACTGTGTTTCTAGTGACAACCATCAGTGAGACTGTGTTTCTAGTGACAACCATCAGTGAGACTGTGTTTCTAGTGACAACCATCAGTGAGACTGTGTTTCTAGTGACAACCATCAGTGAGACTGTGTTTCTAGTGACAACCATCAGTGAGACTGTGTTTCTAGTGACAACCATCAGTGAGACTGTGTTTCTAGTGACAACCATCAGTGAGACTGTGTTTCTAGTGACAACCATCAGTGAGACTGTGTTTCTAGTGACAACCATCAGTGAGACTGTGTTTCTAGTGACAACCATCAGTGAGACTGTGTTTCTAGTGACAACCATCAGTGAGACTGTGTTTCTAGTGACAACCATCAGTGAGACTGTGTTTCTAGTGACAACCATCAGTGAGACTGTGTTTCTAGTGACAACCATCAGTGAGACTGTGTTTCTAGTGACAACCATCAGTGAGACTGTGTTTCTAGTGACAACCATCAGTGAGACTGTGTTTCTAGTGACAACCATCAGTGAGACTGTGTTTCTAGTGACAACCATCAGTGAGACTGTGTTTCTAGTGACAACCATCAGTGAGACTGTGTTTCTAGTGACAACCATCAGTGAGACTGTGTTTCTAGTGACAACCATCAGTGAGACTGTGTTTCTAGTGACAACCATCAGTGAGACTGTGTTTCTAGTGACAACCATCAGTGAGACTGTGTTTCTAGTGACAACCATCAGTGAGACTGTGTTTCTAGTGACAACCATCAGTGAGACTGTGTTTCTAGTGACAACCATCAGTGAGACTGTGTTTCTAGTGACAACCATCAGTGAGACTGTGTTTCTAGTGACAACCATCAGTGAGACTGTGTTTCTAGTGACAACCATCAGTGAGACTGTGTTTCTAGTGACAACCATCAGTGAGACTGTGTTTCTAGTGACAACCATCAGTGAGACTGTGTTTCTAGTGACAACCATCAGTGAGACTGTGTTTCTAGTGACAACCATCAGTGAGACTGTGTTTCTAGTGACAACCATCAGTGAGACTGTGTTTCTAGTGACAACCATCAGTGAGACTGTGTTTCTAGTGACAACCATCAGTGAGACTGTGTTTCTAGTGACAACCATCAGTGAGACTGTGTTTCTAGTGACAACCATCAGTGAGACTGTGTTTCTAGTGACAACCATCAGTGAGACTGTGTTTCTAGTGACAACCATCAGTGAGACTGTGTTTCTAGTGACAACCATCAGTGAGACTGTGTTTCTAGTGACAACCATCAGTGAGACTGTGTTTCTAGTGACAACCATCAGTGAGACTGTGTTTCTAGTGACAACCATCAGTGAGACTGTGTTTCTAGTGACAACCATCAGTGAGACTGTGTTTCTAGTGACAACCATCAGTGAGACTGTGTTTCTAGTGACAACCATCAGTGAGACTGTGTTTCTAGTGACAACCATCAGTGAGACTGTGTTTCTAGTGACAACCATCAGTGAGACTGTGTTTCTAGTGACAACCATCAGTGAGACTGTGTTTCTAGTGACAACCATCAGTGAGACTGTGTTTCTAGTGACAACCATCAGTGAGACTGTGTTTCTAGTGACAACCATCAGTGAGACTGTGTTTCTAGTGACAACCATCAGTGAGACTGTGTTTCTAGTGACAACCATCAGTGAGACTGTGTTTCTAGTGACAACCATCAGTGAGACTGTGTTTCTAGTGACAACCATCAGTGAGACTGTGTTTCTAGTGACAACCATCAGTGAGACTGTGTTTCTAGTGACAACCATCAGTGAGACTGTGTTTCTAGTGACAACCATCAGTGAGACTGTGTTTCTAGTGACAACCATCAGTGAGACTGTGTTTCTAGTGACAACCATCAGTGAGACTGTGTTTCTAGTGACAACCATCAGTGAGACTGTGTTTCTAGTGACAACCATCAGTGAGACTGTGTTTCTAGTGACAACCATCAGTGAGACTGTGTTTCTAGTGACAACCATCAGTGAGACTGTGTTTCTAGTGACAACCATCAGTGAGACTGTGTTTCTAGTGACAACCATCAGTGAGACTGTGTTTCTAGTGACAACCATCAGTGAGACTGTGTTTCTAGTGACAACCATCAGTGAGACTGTGTTTCTAGTGACAACCATCAGTGAGACTGTGTTTCTAGTGACAACCATCAGTGAGACTGTGTTTCTAGTGACAACCATCAGTGAGACTGTGTTTCTAGTGACAACCATCAGTGAGACTGTGTTTCTAGTGACAACCATCAGTGAGACTGTGTTTCTAGTGACAACCATCAGTGAGACTGTGTTTCTAGTGACAACCATCAGTGAGACTGTGTTTCTAGTGACAACCATCAGTGAGACTGTGTTTCTAGTGACAACCATCAGTGAGACTGTGTTTCTAGTGACAACCATCAGTGAGACTGTGTTTCTAGTGACAACCATCAGTGAGACTGTGTTTCTAGTGACAACCATCAGTGAGACTGTGTTTCTAGTGACAACCATCAGTGAGACTGTGTTTCTAGTGACAACCATCAGTGAGACTGTGTTTCTAGTGACAACCATCAGTGAGACTGTGTTTCTAGTGACAACCATCAGTGAGACTGTGTTTCTAGTGACAACCATCAGTGAGACTGTGTTTCTAGTGACAACCATCAGTGAGACTGTGTTTCTAGTGACAACCATCAGTGAGACTGTGTTTCTAGTGACAACCATCAGTGAGACTGTGTTTCTAGTGACAACCATCAGTGAGACTGTGTTTCTAGTGACAACCATCAGTGAGACTGTGTTTCTAGTGACAACCATCAGTGAGACTGTGTTTCTAGTGACAACCATCAGTGAGACTGTGTTTCTAGTGACAACCATCAGTGAGACTGTGTTTCTAGTGACAACCATCAGTGAGACTGTGTTTCTAGTGACAACCATCAGTGAGACTGTGTTTCTAGTGACAACCATCAGTGAGACTGTGTTTCTAGTGACAACCATCAGTGAGACTGTGTTTCTAGTGACAACCATCAGTGAGACTGTGTTTCTAGTGACAACCATCAGTGAGACTGTGTTTCTAGTGACAACCATCAGTGAGACTGTGTTTCTAGTGACAACCATCAGTGAGACTGTGTTTCTAGTGACAACCATCAGTGAGACTGTGTTTCTAGTGACAACCATCAGTGAGACTGTGTTTCTAGTGACAACCATCAGTGAGACTGTGTTTCTAGTGACAACCATCAGTGAGACTGTGTTTCTAGTGACAACCATCAGTGAGACTGTGTTTCTAGTGACAACCATCAGTGAGACTGTGTTTCTAGTGACAACCATCAGTGAGACTGTGTTTCTAGTGACAACCATCAGTGAGACTGTGTTTCTAGTGACAACCATCAGTGAGACTGTGTTTCTAGTGACAACCATCAGTGAGACTGTGTTTCTAGTGACAACCATCAGTGAGACTGTGTTTCTAGTGACAACCATCAGTGAGACTGTGTTTCTAGTGACAACCATCAGTGAGACTGTGTTTCTAGTGACAACCATCAGTGAGACTGTGTTTCTAGTGACAACCATCAGTGAGACTGTGTTTCTAGTGACAACCATCAGTGAGACTGTGTTTCTAGTGACAACCATCAGTGAGACTGTGTTTCTAGTGACAACCATCAGTGAGACTGTGTTTCTAGTGACAACCATCAGTGAGACTGTGTTTCTAGTGACAACCATCAGTGAGACTGTGTTTCTAGTGACAACCATCAGTGAGACTGTGTTTCTAGTGACAACCATCAGTGAGACTGTGTTTCTAGTGACAACCATCAGTGAGACTGTGTTTCTAGTGACAACCATCAGTGAGACTGTGTTTCTAGTGACAACCATCAGTGAGACTGTGTTTCTAGTGACAACCATCAGTGAGACTGTGTTTCTAGTGACAACCATCAGTGAGACTGTGTTTCTAGTGACAACCATCAGTGAGACTGTGTTTCTAGTGACAACCATCAGTGAGACTGTGTTTCTAGTGACAACCATCAGTGAGACTGTGTTTCTAGTGACAACCATCAGTGAGACTGTGTTTCTAGTGACAACCATCAGTGAGACTGTGTTTCTAGTGACAACCATCAGTGAGACTGTGTTTCTAGTGACAACCATCAGTGAGACTGTGTTTCTAGTGACAACCATCAGTGAGACTGTGTTTCTAGTGACAACCATCAGTGAGACTGTGTTTCTAGTGACAACCATCAGTGAGACTGTGTTTCTAGTGACAACCATCAGTGAGACTGTGTTTCTAGTGACAACCATCAGTGAGACTGTGTTTCTAGTGACAACCATCAGTGAGACTGTGTTTCTAGTGACAACCATCAGTGAGACTGTGTTTCTAGTGACAACCATCAGTGAGACTGTGTTTCTAGTGACAACCATCAGTGAGACTGTGTTTCTAGTGACAACCATCAGTGAGACTGTGTTTCTAGTGACAACCATCAGTGAGACTGTGTTTCTAGTGACAACCATCAGTGAGACTGTGTTTCTAGTGACAACCATCAGTGAGACTGTGTTTCTAGTGACAACCATCAGTGAGACTGTGTTTCTAGTGACAACCATCAGTGAGACTGTGTTTCTAGTGACAACCATCAGTGAGACTGTGTTTCTAGTGACAACCATCAGTGAGACTGTGTTTCTAGTGACAACCATCAGTGAGACTGTGTTTCTAGTGACAACCATCAGTGAGACTGTGTTTCTAGTGACAACCATCAGTGAGACTGTGTTTCTAGTGACAACCATCAGTGAGACTGTGTTTCTAGTGACAACCATCAGTGAGACTGTGTTTCTAGTGACAACCATCAGTGAGACTGTGTTTCTAGTGACAACCATCAGTGAGACTGTGTTTCTAGTGACAACCATCAGTGAGACTGTGTTTCTAGTGACAACCATCAGTGAGACTGTGTTTCTAGTGACAACCATCAGTGAGACTGTGTTTCTAGTGACAACCATCAGTGAGACTGTGTTTCTAGTGACAACCATCAGTGAGACTGTGTTTCTAGTGACAACCATCAGTGAGACTGTGTTTCTAGTGACAACCATCAGTGAGACTGTGTTTCTAGTGACAACCATCAGTGAGACTGTGTTTCTAGTGACAACCATCAGTGAGACTGTGTTTCTAGTGACAACCATCAGTGAGACTGTGTTTCTAGTGACAACCATCAGTGAGACTGTGTTTCTAGTGACAACCATCAGTGAGACTGTGTTTCTAGTGACAACCATCAGTGAGACTGTGTTTCTAGTGACAACCATCAGTGAGACTGTGTTTCTAGTGACAACCATCAGTGAGACTGTGTTTCTAGTGACAACCATCAGTGAGACTGTGTTTCTAGTGACAACCATCAGTGAGACTGTGTTTCTAGTGACAACCATCAGTGAGACTGTGTTTCTAGTGACAACCATCAGTGAGACTGTGTTTCTAGTGACAACCATCAGTGAGACTGTGTTTCTAGTGACAACCATCAGTGAGACTGTGTTTCTAGTGACAACCATCAGTGAGACTGTGTTTCTAGTGACAACCATCAGTGAGACTGTGTTTCTAGTGACAACCATCAGTGAGACTGTGTTTCTAGTGACAACCATCAGTGAGACTGTGTTTCTAGTGACAACCATCAGTGAGACTGTGTTTCTAGTGACAACCATCAGTGAGACTGTGTTTCTAGTGACAACCATCAGTGAGACTGTGTTTCTAGTGACAACCATCAGTGAGACTGTGTTTCTAGTGACAACCATCAGTGAGACTGTGTTTCTAGTGACAACCATCAGTGAGACTGTGTTTCTAGTGACAACCATCAGTGAGACTGTGTTTCTAGTGACAACCATCAGTGAGACTGTGTTTCTAGTGACAACCATCAGTGAGACTGTGTTTCTAGTGACAACCATCAGTGAGACTGTGTTTCTAGTGACAACCATCAGTGAGACTGTGTTTCTAGTGACAACCATCAGTGAGACTGTGTTTCTAGTGACAACCATCAGTGAGACTGTGTTTCTAGTGACAACCATCAGTGAGACTGTGTTTCTAGTGACAACCATCAGTGAGACTGTGTTTCTAGTGACAACCATCAGTGAGACTGTGTTTCTAGTGACAACCATCAGTGAGACTGTGTTTCTAGTGACAACCATCAGTGAGACTGTGTTTCTAGTGACAACCATCAGTGAGACTGTGTTTCTAGTGACAACCATCAGTGAGACTGTGTTTCTAGTGACAACCATCAGTGAGACTGTGTTTCTAGTGACAACCATCAGTGAGACTGTGTTTCTAGTGACAACCATCAGTGAGACTGTGTTTCTAGTGACAACCATCAGTGAGACTGTGTTTCTAGTGACAACCATCAGTGAGACTGTGTTTCTAGTGACAACCATCAGTGAGACTGTGTTTCTAGTGACAACCATCAGTGAGACTGTGTTTCTAGTGACAACCATCAGTGAGACTGTGTTTCTAGTGACAACCATCAGTGAGACTGTGTTTCTAGTGACAACCATCAGTGAGACTGTGTTTCTAGTGACAACCATCAGTGAGACTGTGTTTCTAGTGACAACCATCAGTGAGACTGTGTTTCTAGTGACAACCATCAGTGAGACTGTGTTTCTAGTGACAACCATCAGTGAGACTGTGTTTCTAGTGACAACCATCAGTGAGACTGTGTTTCTAGTGACAACCATCAGTGAGACTGTGTTTCTAGTGACAACCATCAGTGAGACTGTGTTTCTAGTGACAACCATCAGTGAGACTGTGTTTCTAGTGACAACCATCAGTGAGACTGTGTTTCTAGTGACAACCATCAGTGAGACTGTGTTTCTAGTGACAACCATCAGTGAGACTGTGTTTCTAGTGACAACCATCAGTGAGACTGTGTTTCTAGTGACAACCATCAGTGAGACTGTGTTTCTAGTGACAACCATCAGTGAGACTGTGTTTCTAGTGACAACCATCAGTGAGACTGTGTTTCTAGTGACAACCATCAGTGAGACTGTGTTTCTAGTGACAACCATCAGTGAGACTGTGTTTCTAGTGACAACCATCAGTGAGACTGTGTTTCTAGTGACAACCATCAGTGAGACTGTGTTTCTAGTGACAACCATCAGTGAGACTGTGTTTCTAGTGACAACCATCAGTGAGACTGTGTTTCTAGTGACAACCATCAGTGAGACTGTGTTTCTAGTGACAACCATCAGTGAGACTGTGTTTCTAGTGACAACCATCAGTGAGACTGTGTTTCTAGTGACAACCATCAGTGAGACTGTGTTTCTAGTGACAACCATCAGTGAGACTGTGTTTCTAGTGACAACCATCAGTGAGACTGTGTTTCTAGTGACAACCATCAGTGAGACTGTGTTTCTAGTGACAACCATCAGTGAGACTGTGTTTCTAGTGACAACCATCAGTGAGACTGTGTTTCTAGTGACAACCATCAGTGAGACTGTGTTTCTAGTGACAACCATCAGTGAGACTGTGTTTCTAGTGACAACCATCAGTGAGACTGTGTTTCTAGTGACAACCATCAGTGAGACTGTGTTTCTAGTGACAACCATCAGTGAGACTGTGTTTCTAGTGACAACCATCAGTGAGACTGTGTTTCTAGTGACAACCATCAGTGAGACTGTGTTTCTAGTGACAACCATCAGTGAGACTGTGTTTCTAGTGACAACCATCAGTGAGACTGTGTTTCTAGTGACAACCATCAGTGAGACTGTGTTTCTAGTGACAACCATCAGTGAGACTGTGTTTCTAGTGACAACCATCAGTGAGACTGTGTTTCTAGTGACAACCATCAGTGAGACTGTGTTTCTAGTGACAACCATCAGTGAGACTGTGTTTCTAGTGACAACCATCAGTGAGACTGTGTTTCTAGTGACAACCATCAGTGAGACTGTGTTTCTAGTGACAACCATCAGTGAGACTGTGTTTCTAGTGACAACCATCAGTGAGACTGTGTTTCTAGTGACAACCATCAGTGAGACTGTGTTTCTAGTGACAACCATCAGTGAGACTGTGTTTCTAGTGACAACCATCAGTGAGACTGTGTTTCTAGTGACAACCATCAGTGAGACTGTGTTTCTAGTGACAACCATCAGTGAGACTGTGTTTCTAGTGACAACCATCAGTGAGACTGTGTTTCTAGTGACAACCATCAGTGAGACTGTGTTTCTAGTGACAACCATCAGTGAGACTGTGTTTCTAGTGACAACCATCAGTGAGACTGTGTTTCTAGTGACAACCATCAGTGAGACTGTGTTTCTAGTGACAACCATCAGTGAGACTGTGTTTCTAGTGACAACCATCAGTGAGACTGTGTTTCTAGTGACAACCATCAGTGAGACTGTGTTTCTAGTGACAACCATCAGTGAGACTGTGTTTCTAGTGACAACCATCAGTGAGACTGTGTTTCTAGTGACAACCATCAGTGAGACTGTGTTTCTAGTGACAACCATCAGTGAGACTGTGTTTCTAGTGACAACCATCAGTGAGACTGTGTTTCTAGTGACAACCATCAGTGAGACTGTGTTTCTAGTGACAACCATCAGTGAGACTGTGTTTCTAGTGACAACCATCAGTGAGACTGTGTTTCTAGTGACAACCATCAGTGAGACTGTGTTTCTAGTGACAACCATCAGTGAGACTGTGTTTCTAGTGACAACCATCAGTGAGACTGTGTTTCTAGTGACAACCATCAGTGAGACTGTGTTTCTAGTGACAACCATCAGTGAGACTGTGTTTCTAGTGACAACCATCAGTGAGACTGTGTTTCTAGTGACAACCATCAGTGAGACTGTGTTTCTAGTGACAACCATCAGTGAGACTGTGTTTCTAGTGACAACCATCAGTGAGACTGTGTTTCTAGTGACAACCATCAGTGAGACTGTGTTTCTAGTGACAACCATCAGTGAGACTGTGTTTCTAGTGACAACCATCAGTGAGACTGTGTTTCTAGTGACAACCATCAGTGAGACTGTGTTTCTAGTGACAACCATCAGTGAGACTGTGTTTCTAGTGACAACCATCAGTGAGACTGTGTTTCTAGTGATAACCATCAGTGAGACTGTGTTTCTAGTGACAACCATCAGTGAGACTGTGTTTCTAGTGACAACCATCAGTGAGACTGTGTTTCTAGTGACAACCATCAGTGAGACTGTGTTTCTAGTGACAACCATCAGTGAGACTGTGTTTCTAGTGACAACCATCAGTGAGACTGTGTTTCTAGTGACAACCATCAGTGAGACTGTGTTTCTAGTGACAACCATCAGTGAGACTGTGTTTCTAGTGACAACCATCAGTGAGACTGTGTTTCTAGTGACAACCATCAGTGAGACTGTGTTTCTAGTGACAACCATCAGTGAGACTGTGTTTCTAGTGACAACCATCAGTGAGACTGTGTTTCTAGTGACAACCATCAGTGAGACTGTGTTTCTAGTGACAACCATCAGTGAGACTGTGTTTCTAGTGACAACCATCAGTGAGACTGTGTTTCTAGTGACAACCATCAGTGAGACTGTGTTTCTAGTGACAACCATCAGTGAGACTGTGTTTCTAGTGACAACCATCAGTGAGACTGTGTTTCTAGTGACAACCATCAGTGAGACTGTGTTTCTAGTGACAACCATCAGTGAGACTGTGTTTCTAGTGACAACCATCAGTGAGACTGTGTTTCTAGTGACAACCATCAGTGAGACTGTGTTTCTAGTGACAACCATCAGTGAGACTGTGTTTCTAGTGACAACCATCAGTGAGACTGTGTTTCTAGTGACAACCATCAGTGAGACTGTGTTTCTAGTGACAACCATCAGTGAGACTGTGTTTCTAGTGACAACCATCAGTGAGACTGTGTTTCTAGTGACAACCATCAGTGAGACTGTGTTTCTAGTGACAACCATCAGTGAGACTGTGTTTCTAGTGACAACCATCAGTGAGACTGTGTTTCTAGTGACAACCATCAGTGAGACTGTGTTTCTAGTGACAACCATCAGTGAGACTGTGTTTCTAGTGACAACCATCAGTGAGACTGTGTTTCTAGTGACAACCATCAGTGAGACTGTGTTTCTAGTGACAACCATCAGTGAGACTGTGTTTCTAGTGACAACCATCAGTGAGACTGTGTTTCTAGTGACAACCATCAGTGAGACTGTGTTTCTAGTGACAACCATCAGTGAGACTGTGTTTCTAGTGACAACCATCAGTGAGACTGTGTTTCTAGTGACAACCATCAGTGAGACTGTGTTTCTAGTGACAACCATCAGTGAGACTGTGTTTCTAGTGACAACCATCAGTGAGACTGTGTTTCTAGTGATAACCATCAGTGAGACTGTGTTTCTAGTGACAACCATCAGTGAGACTGTGTTTCTAGTGACAACCATCAGTGAGACTGTGTTTCTAGTGACAACCATCAGTGAGACTGTGTTTCTAGTGACAACCATCAGTGAAACTGTGTTTCTAGTGACAACCATCAGTGAGACTGTGTTTCTAGTGACAACCATCAGTGAGACTGTGTTTCTAGTGACAACCATCAGTGAGACTGTGTTTCTAGTGACAACCATCAGTGAGACTGTGTTTCTAGTGACAACCATCAGTGAGACTGTGTTTCTAGTGACAACCATCACAATCGCTGGAATCTTCTTCCAACGACAGATACCTGCCCAATCAACCCAAGGCAGGATCCATGGAGGTCGATAAACTTCCTTCTAATAAAGAAACGTGGTCGAAAACAGAAACACTCTCTACCAAATTCTCCAGCACATAAGTAAAATGGTCATTTTGATACAGTGGAACTGTCGCGGTTTATGTTCAGATCTGGATCATATTAAAGCACTGATTAATTCTTACCATCCTGTGTGTCTTTACAGGAAACATTTTTGATGCTCTCGTTGAACAGTTGCCGTCTCCTTTTTTTACACTTGAGGGACCTTAATGAACGTATTCCCTTCTGGAGAGGTGCTGATATTGATGGGAGAGGTCATTCCGTGGAGCATATGCTCTCGGATCACAACATTTTTCTTCAGTACCGGTGTTTGTATATATTTTCATGCATTTAGTCAGAGTTTTACTGCTATTGATCTTTTGATCTAGTCTTCTTTATTTTTCCTGACCTTTTATGTAAGGATGACAGAAACCCACAGGGCAGTGATCATTTTCCTATCATTTTGAGAAAGAATGGCCTTGGTCGGTGCCACGAGGTTCGCGTGTCTCGGCGGGAGCTGGACCAAGCCAGTTGTCCCTCTTTCACTATTTTCTCGGAACTTGATCCTGCCATCTTCAATTAGCCATCAATAGACAAATGTGTGGCAGCGATAACTAACTGTAGTATCCAAGCAACACCTCAATCTATACATGAAACCTCGACACATTTTCCATGGTATACTTGTCCGTCGTGGAATCCACAATGCCACACAGCATGCAAGGCTCAAAAACGGGCCTGGGATACCAGATATCCCACACTTTCGAACCACATTACTTTTTAGCAAGCACGCGCATATGGACGGCAATTAAGACATCAAAGACAAAAGAATCTTGGATTAAATTCTCAACAAATATATCTTCTATCACCAGTTCCAAAATAATTTGGGACAAGATTCTTTTTTGCCTTCGTATCCAGGCACAGTTAGATAAATTGGTTTTGTTCTTGGATAATATTGCTCTATCCACTGGTCAGCCACTCCCACCAAGGCTTATTACCATTCCCAGGTGTGACCTTTCTTCGAGTCGTTTGAGAAAGGTGGATACGTCTTTTTGGAAGCACCATCTTCTGTTTGCTAAGCACATTTTGAACCATCTTTCCATTCCATTTTATACGGATGGTTCAAAATCAGGTTACTATGTGGCTCTGCCGTAGTTTGTTGTAGTTCGATGGTTGAGTGCAGAATCCTCTCTACAGTTTCTGTGTTCGCTGCCAAACTGTATGCCATTTCTTTTGTCCTGGATCATATAGAAGCCAAGCAATGGTCAAATTGTACTATTTCTACCGATTTGCTTAACTATCTACTGACTCAGGAATCACTTCACATTAGGTTTTCACCCTGTTCTCGCCGACATTCAAAACGGACTGACCAGTTTATCTTTAACATCTACTTTTATCCAGTTCTTCTGGACACTAGGACGCGTTAGTGTTCTCGAGAACGAGCTCGCTGGCATCGCAGCTGAGTTTATCTGCTCTGGCATTATTACTACTGTGCCTTTTCCAAACATAAACTATGGTCCTGTATTCAAGGCTCGGCTCTGTGCCAGTTGGCAGTCGACTTGGAGTGAGCAGCATGATAACAGTCTTTTCCAGATAAAACCCTCTGTTAGTCTTTTGTCGCCTTGTTTGCGCAAGAATCGAAAGGAGGAGGTTGTCTTAATTGGACTACGCATTGGTCACAGTTTTTAACTCATCGTTTTTTTTTTAATCCAGGACTGTCGCTCCAGTGTGTGGTCTATGTGACACTCAAGTCGCAATAGTCTACACTTTACTGTCGTACCATCATTACGACTTTGAACGACGGCACCGTTTTAGACATGTTTTATCCAAAGGTTTACCCCTGACCCTGGACAGTACCGTTGGGGATGGTGACACTGTCCGCTTTACAAATGTTTTTTAGTTTTTTAAAGGATATTGGCCTTTTAAACGCTATTTAAGTTTTTAATCAAAAATTGAACTTTGCTTTGTTTTAAAATGATTCGTGTTTAGGTATTTTAATAAATTTATTTTCAATATTTAACCGGTTGTTTGGCGCAAATGGCCTCGCTGCTTCGCACCATAAAACGCCAAACACCAACCAACCATACGGGAGGAATCGTCTCCACTCCCTCATACAACTGTCTCTCTTCACGAGTAAACTTTCCTTTTTTCACAATGTACTTCATTCTACAGAAAATAGCATGCCTTCAAAAAAAAGCAATTCTATAAACTTGTTCAACTCAATAGCTCAAGGCAGGACTAGTATACATACACTATATCATAAATCTATTTGTGGTATTTTCAAGTGAATTTATTCCTCTACAAATGTCACACAGTGAGATCCTCAAATAAAAGCACATTCAATTAGTATGTATGTGGAGAAGTGTGTGCTTGAAAACTTCCTTTCATTGCAATATCCTGTGGTTATGACACCAATTTTTTTCTTCTTACCCACGATGTAATTTTATATCGTTACATAAACTATTTGATAAGTAGTACAGTTACATCTATATCGTTACATAAACTATATGATACGTAGTACAGTTACATCAATATCGTTACATAAACTATATGATATGTAGTACAGTTACATCAATATCGTTACATAAACTATATGATATGTAGTACAGTTACATCTATATTGTTACATAAACTATATGATATGTAGTATAGTTACATCTATATCGTTACATAAACTATATGATATGTAGTACAGTTACATCTATATTGTTACATAAACTATTTGATAAGTTGTACAGTTACATCTATATCGTTACATAAACTATTTGATATGTAGTACAGTTACATCTACATCGTTACATAAACAATTTGATAAGTAGTACAGTTACATCTATATCGTTATATAAACTATTTGATAAGTAGTACAGTTACATCTATATCGTTACATAATCTATATGACATGTAGTACAGTTACATCAATATCGTTACATAAACTATTTGATATGTAGTACAGTTACATCTATATCGTTACATAAACTATTTGATAAGTAGAACAGTTACATCTATATCGTTACATAAACTATATGATAAGTAGAACAGTTACATCTATATCGTTACATAAACTATTTGATAAGTAGTACAGTTACATCTATATCGTTACATAAACTATATGACATGTAGAACAGTTACATCTATATCGTTACATAAACTATTTGATATGTAGAACAGTTACATCTATATCGTTACATAAACTATTTGATAAGTAGTACAGTTACATCTATATCGTTACATAAACTATATGATATGTAGTACAGTTACATCTATATCGTTACATAAACTATATGATAAGTAGAACAGTTACATCTATATCGTTACATAAACTATATGATAAGTAGAACAGTTACATCTATATCGTTACATAAACAATTTGATAAGTAGTACAGTTACATCTATATCGTTACATAAACAAGTTGATAAGTTGTACAGTTACATCTATATCGTTATATAAACTATTTGATAAGTAGTACAGTTACATCTATATCGTTACATAAACTATATGATATGTAGTACAGTTACATCTATATCGTTACATAAACTATATGATATGTAGTACAGTTACATCTATATCGTTACATAAACTATATGACATGTAGTACAGTTACATCTATATCGTTACATAAACTATATGATATGTAGTACAGTTACATCTATATCGTTACATAAACTATATGATATGTAGTACAGTTACATCTTTATCGTTACATAAACTATATGATATGTAGTACAGTTACATCAATATCGTTACATAAACTATATGATATGTAGTACAGTTACATCTATATTGTTACATAAACTATATGATATGTAGTACAGTTATATCTATATCGTTAAATAAACTATATGATATGTAGTATAGTTACATCTATATCGTTACATAAACTATATGATATGTAGTATAGTTACATCTATATCGTTACATAAACTATATGATATGTAGTACAGTTACATCTATATTGTTACATAAACTATTTGATAAGTTGTACAGTTACATCTATATCGTTACATAAACTATTTGATATGTAGTACAGTTACACCTATATCGTTACATAAACAATTTGATAAGTAGTACAGTTACATCTATATCGTTACATAATCTATATGACATGTAGTACAGTTACATCAATATCGTTACATAAACTATTTGATATGTAGTACAGTTACATCTATATCGTTACATAAACTATTTGATAAGTAGAACAGTTACATCTATATCGTTACATAAACTATATGATAAGTAGAACAGTTACATCTATATCGTTACATAAACAATTTGATAAGTAGTACAGTTACATCTATATCGTCACATAAACTATATGACATGTAGTACAGTTACATCTATATCGTTACATAAACTATTTGATAAGTAGTACAGTTACATCTATATCGTTACATAAACTATATGATATGTAGTACAGTTACATCTATATCGTTACATAAACTATTTGATATGTAGTACAGTTACATCTATATCGTTACATAAACTATTTGATAAGTAGTACAGTTACATCTATATCGTTACATAAACTATTTGATAAGTAGTACAGTTACATCTATATCGTTACATAAACTATATGACATGTAGAACAGTTACATCTATATCGTTACATAAACTATTTGATATGTAGAACAGTTACATCTATATCGTTACATAAACTATATGATATGTAGTACAGTTACATCTATATCGTTACATAAACTATATGATAAGTAGAACAGTTACATCTATATCGTTACATAAACTATATGATAAGTAGAACAGTTACATCTATATCGTTACATAAACAATTTGATAAGTAGTACAGTTACATCTATATCGTTATATAAACTATTTGATAAGTAGTACAGTTACATCTATATCGTTACATAAACTATATGACATGTAGTACAGTTACATCTATATCGTTACATAAACTATATGATATGTAGTACAGTTACATCTATATCGTTACATAAACTATATGATATGTAGTACAGTTACATCTTTATCGTTACATAAACTATATGATATGTAGTACAGTTACATCTATATCGTTACATAAACTATTTGATAAGTAGTACAGTTACATCTATATCGTTACATAAACTATTTGATAACTAGTACAGTTACATCTATATCGTTACATAAACTATTTGATAACTAGTACAGTTACATCTATATCGTTACATAAACTATATGATATGTAGTACAGTTACATCTTTATCGTTACTTAAACTATTTGATAACTAGTACAGTTACAAAGAAAAACATAGTTTATAAATTTTTATTTTATCATTGCTGCTTTTATTTTACTTCATGTTTTGATTACTTTAAAACAAACAAACCTGATTTATAAGGAAATTCGTTTCCTCTACTATAACTTTGTTAAAACTTAGCAAACAAACTATCAAGAAACAAAACAAAATTAAAATCACTGTAACAAAAAGATAAATGTCAATAAACAGTGTCAGTATAACAAAATTGTATTGCTGATCCCGGAATTCGTTTCAAGAAGTGAACAGAGTGAAGACAGCTGATTGTGTTCTGTTAAAAGATAGATAGAGAGAAAGTAATGACGTTAATCAGAACAAAGAAAAGCTGTTTATCTACACATTAAGATTTCGTTTTCTCTAAACGACGATATTTCTGTTTTCAGTTTTTATTTGTGTGTAGGAATAATCGTTTACTATTCATATAATTTACAATGATTTTTTTTCTCTGTTTGTTACTTATTGAATTTTCCCTAAAGCTGCTGAAGGGCTTTGTTTTCTTGCCGTTCCTAATTTCGAAATGATAGAATGAAGGGGAAAAAAAGCCAGTCAACACCACTCTATATGATACTCCAACTAAATAATGCTATTTTACAGTCACTTTTATAACGCACCTACCTCTGCATAAATACGTGGTACAATTTTTCACATTAAATTCGCTGTAAGTGAAATAGAAGTGTGCACAGTCTGTCTCTAAACATGGGACTTCGGATCTGTGGTCCGGTATACAATATATATTTTTCAACTTAGTAACATGATTCCTTTTACCTCTGAGTACCTGCTAAATAAATGTTTTAAACGTCACAATAGACTATTTTAATTAAAATATAAGTCAATAAAACAGTTTTGATATACTGTTAAACACAAGTTAATTTAGGTTTTATTCCTCTATTTTCATGCTGCTACTGTTTGTTGAAGCTCAGTCTCTTCAACTGGACCTTCTGTCTGATATTTGACCAATCTGTAAGAAAAGATCTGAATACAAAATTGACATTTATTAAAAAGAAATGGCAAGATTCGATAATAGCATTTTAACACATTTTCAAGCATATTCCCTGGTTATAACTCAAACACAGGATAGATGGCGCTTTAACACTTAAATGGAAGGTTCAAAAGTTCACGTGCGTGTTAGATTTGCTCTTAAATACCCACAGCATTCTGAATATTTCTGTAAGTTTGTTTTTTGGAATTTCGCACAAAGCAACTCGAGGGCTATTTGTGCTAGCCGTCCCTAATTTAGTAGTGTAAGACTAGAGGGAAGGCAGCTAGTCATCACCACTCACCGCCAACTCTTGGGTTACTCTTTTACCAACGAATAGTGGGATTGACCGTAACATTATAACGCCCCCACGGGTGGGAGGGCGAGCATGTTTGGCGCAACTCAGGCGCGAACCCTTACGAAGCGCACCCCTTAACGCGCTAGTTCATGTCAGGCCCGTTTCTATAAGTAAAAAGTCACATATTTTTAAAACAGTTTGAATCTGTCTTTACTTGAATAATAATAAGCCAAGACTTCTTTGAAAGAACTAGCATCTTTCTGCGACTGAATAATACAGTCACAACATGTTTTAAATACTTTGCATTTCCATACAATTGTACAATAATTAAAAACCTTCTTCAAAACATAAGAGATTTATTCTTAATTTTTAAGGTAAACTCATACCTATGTTAGATATAACTAGCACAAAATATCTGTGGAGTTTAGGACCCTTCATGATTCACAGATAACCCAATATGTCAATTAAGCTTCCTTATGACATCTAATTATTTTATATTTAACCATAAGTAGGATTTGTATACAAAAAAACTAAACCCTTTTGGTATCAAACCGTGGCATTGGTATCTGTGCGCGTAAGGTATGTTTAGTTTCAATAGCTTCTGAGTGAGAATATAAACACAGTTTGAAACTTCATGAACAGAGGATCTGGGGGAAGAGGGAGGGAGCGAAGAAACAGATACTAGATTCGGTTAGTGCGTTCCTTAAAACTATCCATCGTGTTTGGGTAATCTTCATGGAACTTTGTAACCCCTCCCATTGGTTTGTTTTCTGGTGTGTTTTTTAATTTCGCACAAAGCTACTCGAGGGCTATCTGTGTTAGCCGTCCCTAATTTAGCAGTGTAAGACTAGAGGGAAGGCAGCTAGTCATCACCATCCACCGCCTGTTAAAATACACGACATTGTCTAACTTGCATTTATAAGGACACATTTTTTCTTTACATTTTAAACAGAAACAGCATTTAGGTTCAGTTAAGCTTCTATTCCCTCAACTTCTAACTCGTCCACATATTTACCTCTAGTATCCATAGCTTAAAATAGTTTACATCCACTAAAAGGAGTTGATATTCACACCCTCGTAAAATAAGGTAATTCTGATGAAAGGAAATAAGTTACTTTCAAGAAAAGTAGTGATACTCTACTGTGTCTATGTTTTCTTAAATACAACTTGAGCAATGGGCTATGTGTTCAATGCCTAACAAGTATATCAAGAGGTAATAGTCCTCAAAATTACTGTTAAGCCTATAGAAAAGTTCACACTCTCATATAGCTTATTTGTGACACTGTGGAGGCCTTATCTTAACACTTTTCAACCAATAACAGTACTGATGCATAGTTACAAAATAATTCTAATATTTTAACTACCAAAGATTGCCATCGTGCTATTAAACAGAGGAGGATAGATTCAGAAAATCAGATGCTTCATTATAAAGTGGTTATTTCTAATAATTTTTATATTTGATTAAATATTAATTTCACGATATGTAAGCCTCCGACGCCATAGTAGCTAAAAAAAGCCTCAAAACATCTTCAATGGATGTCCTACGAACTGATTGATGTGAGATTCTTGAAGTTTCTCACCCGGTCAAAGAAGTCTGCGAACATGCAGACTTCTTTGACCCTGTACGAAGAAATGAGCCTCGTCACTGAATACCACCTTCTTTCATTGTTTTTGCGTCTAGTTCTTGTATTTCAGACCTCATTGATACCGTTTTTTCTTCATTGAGTTGATAAGAAGTTGTTTTTTGACTGGCCTCTTTGCCCTTCTAATGTAATTTCGAATGACGTAATATTCCTCAAAATTTCGTCATATATTCCAAAAATAGATCGACCGTACCGCAAAACACAGCTAATGACGCCGTCTGTGTGAAAAAAATGAGTGTTAAAGGAAATCCAACGAGCCAACACCGGCCATCATGCTGAAAATATTGTAAAATGACCATTTGTTTCAATTAATTTGCACAAGGGTGTAGAACACAAACATATACCTATTTAAAAGCTGCGCACTCATCAGACAATAAACAAATAAAATAGAGCAAGCAAGCAGGGAAAAATAAGAAAACAACGACATAAAAACACCCAAATAAAAACATAAATCTAGCAAATAAACAACAGTCGACCTCTTTGATTATCTATACCTTAGAAGGAGCCAAAAACATCTTCATAGAGTTCACCCACAAACATCAGAATTCGCAAATACAGATAACATCACTTTACTTTAAGAAATAGCAAAGAAACATTTGATACTGATAATCCTATATTTAATTGGAACAATTATTATTTTTTGTTTGTTCAAAACCAAATAATTACCCCTTACCAGAGCTTACTTTACTGGTATTAAATATACTATAAATATTTACACATTCAATATGAAATGCGTAATTTTATTTTCCGCTCATAATATTGTGATAAGTGATAATTTACCAGTGATCTATTTGAAGTGATATGCACGATGAAATAAAGCAAAGTGGTAATGAAACACTAAATGTATTACATTCATAACCATGGTCCTGATAATGGAAAGTAAGTAGCTTAAAATCCCTCAGTATTAAATATATAAAGTAGTTTAAAATCCTTTTCTAATCAATTAAGTATGTAGCTTAAAATCATTATGCAACAAATAAAGTATGTAGTTTAAAATCTTTTATAATGAATAAAGTAAGCAGTTTAAAATCATTATGTTACAAATAAAGTAATTAATTTAAAATTATTTCTGTCATAAATAAAATAAGTAGCTTAATATTCCTTCAGTAACAAAGTAAGTAGTTTAAAATACCTCTGTAATAAAGAAATAAAGTAGTTTAAAATCACTTTCTAATAATTAAAGTAAGTAGGTTAAAATTCTTTCTGTAATAAATCAACTAAGTAGTTTAAATATTTTTCTATAATAAAGTAAATGGTTTAAAATCATTAATTTTGTAATAAATAAAGTAAGTAGTTGAAAATCCCTTCTGCAATAAATAAAGTAAGTAGTTCAAAATCATTACGTAATAAATAAAATAAGAAGTTTAAAATACCTTCTGTAATAAATAAAGTAAGTAGTTTAAAATTATTCCTGCAATAAATAAAGTAAGAAGTTTAACACCCTTTTCGTAATAAATAAATGAAGTAGTTTATTTTTTTCTGTAATCAATAAAGTAAATAGTTTAGAATCATTATTTAATAAATAAACTGAGTAGTTTAAAATCATTATTTAATAAATAAAGTGAGTTGTTTAAAATTATTAATTTTGTAATAAATAAAGTAATTTAAAATTCCTTTGTAATAAATAAAGTGGATTAAAATCATTATGTAACAAATAAAGTAATTAGTTTAAAATTATTTCTGTAATAAATAAAATAAGTAGTTTAGTATCCCTTCTGTAGTAAAGTAAGTAGTTTAAAATCCCTTTGTAATAAATAAAGTAGTTTATAATATCTCTATAATAAATAAAGTAAGTAGTTTAAAATTCCTTTTTAATAAATAAAGTAAATAGTTTAAAATTTCTTCTGTAATAAATAAAGCAAGTAGTTTAAAATTGTTTCAATAATAAATAAAGTAAGTAGTTTAAAATCATTATGTAATATATAAAGTAAGTAGTATAAAATCATTTTCCAATAAATAAAGGAAGTAGTTTAATATTCTTTCTGTAAATAAAGTGAGTTGTTTAAATTTTTCTGTAATAAATAAAGTAAATCGTTTAAAATCATTATTTAATAAAGTTAGAAGTTTCAAATTATTAATTTTATAACAAATAAAGTTGTTTAATGTCCCTTTATAATAAATAGACTAAGTAGTTTAAATCCCTTTGTAAAAATAAAGTAAATAGTTCAAAATTCCTTCTGTAATAAAATAATTAGTTTAAAAATATTTCTGTAATAAATAAAGTAGTTTGAAACCCCTCTGTAATAAATAGAATAAGTAGTTTAAAATCATTATGCAATAAATAAAATAAGTTATTTTAAATCATAAAGTAATAAATAAAGTATTTGGTTTAAAATTCTTTATGTAATAAATAAAGTAATTAGTTTAAAATTATTTCTGTAATAAATAAGTCGTTTAATATCCCTTCTGTAATAAAGTAAGTAGTTTAAAATCCCTTTGTAATAAATAAAGTATAAAACTGTATGCAGAATACAAAATTAAGGTTAAAAAGTAGTTCACCATAGTAACGTATTAGTGAAGTTATCTAACCTAATGTCACATCAATTTCTCACAAATTGTAGGTAAAGGAACTGTAAATATCATTTTCAAGGAACTGTTTAACATTGTATTAAATCATGATATGTGAATAAAAAAATTGTGGTTTCAAATGTTTTGTGAATTATTGCGGAAAACTGAACTGTGTTTGCAAGTTCTTAATCGAAACAAGTACTAGCACTAACCCATTTCTACGCATTGAAACTGAAACATTATAAAGACCCACAGTGGCACAACGGTTGTCTGCGGACTCACACCGCTAGAAACCGGGTTTCGATACCCGTGGTGGGCAGAGCACAGATAGCTTTGTTCTTAATTCCAAACAAACATTATAAAGAACCTCCTCATCACCACCCACTACTCTTTTACCAACGAATAGTGGGATTGATCGTCACCCACGGCTGAAAGAGCGAGCATGTTTAGTGTAACGGAGATTCAAACCCACGACCTTCGGATTACGAGTCGAGCGCCTTAACCACCTGGCCATGCCGGACCCGTTGATAAACCCTGTTGTAATTTATCTATACACTTTATATAAGAAAGCCCTTAAAGTAACTCATTTATGTAACGTTTTAATTTAAGAAAGGAACTGAAACCATGAACTACCTCTTGTAGATTTTTTTACTCAGTGACATAACCTCCTTCCCTCATAGACACCAAGTGGCTAAGCAATAATTGTACAGGCTCGTGACACCAAAAACCAGGTTTCTTTACCCGTGGTGGGCATGACACAGATAGCCCATTATGTGTCTTTGTACTCATCAACGAGCGAACCATACTAGGAAATACTGTTAAAATATTAGTACTGATTTATTTTAGGAATAACCACAATAAAGATGCTATGAAAAAAACATTTTTATTATTTTATACTCTTTTATTTAATGTTAAAGCCTACATTATTTATAGAAAAGAGATAAAATGAAGGCTTTATATTTGAACTTACATCCAGCCATACAGCATAGCTCGGATGTTACATTCCAGCCAGAAACATCATATGAAGTTAACATTCAAAATTTATAATATAAACATACAAAACAAAAATGTAATATTTTAACGCAGTTTACAGGCAGAAATAAAAATAGTTCTATGTACAGCAAAATTCCACGTCTAAATATCACTTTAAAGCCAAATTTTGCTTGTTTAATACAATAAAATACAATATATTTAAAGCCTTTAAAATAAAGTATCGTTTCAAAGACACGCAGATATTCGTTACGTTCTATTTAAAATATTCAATCGTTGCTACACACTGTTTTCATAAATAGTAATATTTTTATAACAATTCATAAAAAACACCTGTTGTAGTCTAATTTTTATATCAGATCATGAATTGATAATACGTTTTTAAAGCGAAGTATGTTATTATTATTAACGAATTTGTATTACTCCGAGAAGATAAATAAGTCCCCTGACAAAATACCTAAGTGACCCAATAATATAACATCAAAATTCCTTACAGCAAAGTTATCAACTATCTCGTGTAGGTGCTAATTTGAAATTACAGTGGTGCCTCGGTTTTCGAACAATTCGGGTTTCGAACATATTGTTTGAGAAAAAAATGTCTCGATTGTCGAACATAAACTCGGTTCCCGAACCAAGCTGTCGTAGCCCGAATCCCCAAAATAACCCGACTGATGACCCAAACGACCATTTTCAGCCCACGCCAAGCTTGCCCAAAACATTTTACCCGCATCTGTCGCTCAGTCCACACCCCCGCTAAAATCTGCTGTGAACGTTCTCGTTTTTCTTTGTTGTTTTTTTTCTAAATATTCTGATTAAATAAGCCACCATGGGGTCAAAGAAGTATAATAAAAGTAGCAAACCAAAAAGAAAAGTTGTTAGAGCCACAATAGAGGTGAAAAAAAAATCTCATAGCGAAGTATGAGAGTGGTGTTCGCGTGTTTAACCTTGCTACACAGTTTGGTATGGTGAAGTCTACAGTCTGCACCATACTGAAAAATAAAGAGTTCATCAAAGGAGCTGATATTGCAAAAGTAGTGACAGTGCTTACGAAACAAAGATCACAAGTAGTGGAAGAGGTAGAAAAACTGTTATTGATTTGGGTAAACGAAAAACAGTTATCTGGTGATAACATTTCTGAGACCATCATTTGTGAGAGAGCAAAGCAGTTACATGCTGACCTCCTGAAAAACACCGCTGGAACGAGTGCTGATACAAGCGACGCCTTTAAGGCTAGTTGGGGATGGTTTGAAAAAGTTAGGAAGAGAAGTGGCATACACAGTGTGATGAGACATGGGGAGGGTGCCAGGCAGAAACAAACCTTATTAGACAATTTGTTAGTGAGAAATAGGTCAAGTGAGTCTCAAGCAGGTTGTAGCGGTGCAAAGCGACAGAAAAGAGAAAGAACCCCAGAAGTTACCTGACGTTTTTATGGAAGGTGACACCCCTTCCAAACAATAATAACCCTCTTACTCTCCACGTTCCTCACCACCTTTCACTTATGCCATCAGCTCAAAACTAACTGCTCAAGTTTCGAGTCATTGCTGAAACGTTTGCTTCCGGGAAATTTTAACTGAAAGAAAATGTATTTTTTTAAAAAACACGTGGAGCTTTGTAAACAGTTTCGGAAATATCCCTAGCAACGGGTGGTAAGCAGTCGTGGAAATGTCCATTGCAACAAGGGTTTAGCAATGTCGGAAATGTCCCTTGCAATGGAGGGTAAACAGTGTGTGAAATGTCCCTAGAAATGGGGAGTAAGTAGTGGGTGAAATGTCTTCAGCAAAGGTGGGTAAGAATTGGGGTAAATTTCCCTAACAATGGGGGTTATTCAGTGGGGGAAATTTCCCCAACAACGGGGGTTAGCAGAAAGTGAAATGTTCCTAAAAACGGTGGGAAGTCATGTGTGAAATATCCCAAACAATGGGAGTTTAGCAGGAGGCAAATGTCTCTAGCAACGGGGGGTTAGCAGGGAGTAAAATGTCCCAAGCAACGGTGGGAAGTCATGTGGGAAATGTCCCTTGCAACTGGGGGGTAAGCAATGAGGGACATCACCCTAGGAACGGGAGTAGGCAGTGTCGTAAATGCCCCTAGCAACGGTGTGTTTTCAATGGGAGAAATTTCCCTAGCTACGGGGTAAGCAGTAGTGGAAATGTCCATAGCAACGGAGGATAAGAAGAATGTGAAATGTCCCTAGCAACGGGTGTAAACAGTTTCGGAAGTATCCCTAGCAACGGGTGGTAAGCAGTCGTGGAAATGTCCATTGCAACAAGGTTTTAGCAATGTCGGAAATGTCCCTTGCAATGGAGGGTAAACAGTGTGTGAAATGTCCCTAGAAATGGGGAGTAAGTAGTGGGTGAAATGTCCCCAGCAAAGGTGGGTAAGAATTGGGGGAAATTTCCCCAGCAACGGAGTGTAAGCAGTGAAGGAAATGTCTCTAGCAACGGGGGGTTAGCAGAAAGTGAAATGTTCCAAAAAACGGTGGGAAGTCATGTGTGAAATGTCCCAAGCAACGGGGGTTTAGCAGGAGGCAAATGTCTTTAGCAACGGGGGGTTAGCAGGGAGTGAAATGTCCCAAGCAACGGGGGTCAGACTGTGTGGGAAATGTCCCTAACAACAGGAGGAGGCAATGAGGGAAATGTCTTCAGCAACGGTGGTGAGCAATGTTGGAAATGTCCGTTGCAACGGGTTATGCAATGAGGGAAATATCCCTAGCAACGTCGGTAAGCCATGTGGAAAATTTCCCTAGCAACAGAAGGGTAAAAAGTGTGGGAAATGTCTCTAGCAACGGAGGGAAAGCAGTGGGGGAAATGACCCTAGTAACTGGTTGTAAGTAGTGAGAGAAATACCCCTCACAACGGAGGGTAAGTAGTGGGGGAAATGTTCTTAGCAACGGGGCTATTCTGTTGGGGAAATTTCTCTTGAAACGGGGGGTAAGCAGACTGGGAAATGTCCATTCCAACGGTTGTTAAGCAGTGGGTGAAATGTTCCTAGCAACAGGGGGTAAGCAGTGGGTAATAATCGGCAGTAATCCATGTGGGAAAAGTCTGTAGCATTGGGGTTTAAGCAGTGTGGTAAATATCCATAGCAACGGGGGTAAGCAGTGTGTGAAATGTCCCAAGCAACCGGGTGTAAGCAGTGTGTAAATGTCCCTAGCAACGGGAGGGTAAGCAGTGTGGGAAATATCCCTAGCAATAAGGGGTAAGCAGTGTGTGAAATGTCCCTAGCAACAGCGTTCAAGCATTTTGTAAAATATCCGTAGCAACGGGAGGTATGCAGTGAGAGAAATATCCTAATCAACGTGGGTAACCAGTGTGGGAAATGTTCCTAGCAACGGTGGTGTAAACAGCGGGGGAAATTTCCATAGCAACGATGTGGAAGCAGTGTGGGAAATGTCCCTAGCAAAGGAGATTAAGCAGTGGTGGAAATGTCCCTTAGCAACAGGGGTAAGCAGTGGTGGAAATGACTGTAGCAACAGGGAATTAGCAGTGAGGGAGATGTCCATGGCAATGGGGATTAAGCAGTGGGTGAAATACACCTAGCAACGGGGTGTTTAACAGTGTCAAATGTCCCTAGCAACGGATGGTAAGCAGAGAGGGAAATGACCCCATCAACGGGGGTAAGCCATGTGCGAAATGTCCCTAGCAACGGGGGTAATTAGTGTGAGAAATGATACTAACAACAGGGGATATGCAGTGTGGGAAATGTCACTACCAACGGGGGGTAAGCAGTGGAAGAAATGTCCCTAGCAACAGGGGTAAGCAGTAGTGGAAATGACTGTAGCAACAGTGAATTAGCAGTTAGGGAGATGTCCCTGGCAACGGAGATAAAGAAGTGGGTGAAATATACCTAGCAACGGGGTGTTTAGCAGGGTCAAATGTCCCTTGCAACGGATGATAAGCAGAGGGGTAGATGTCCCTAGCAACGGGGTAAGCCATATGGGAAATGTCCCTAGCAACGGGGAGGTTAGCAGGGAGTGAAATGTCCCTAGCAATGGAGGTAAATCATGTGTGAAATGTCCTTAGCAACGGGAGGTAAGTAGTGAGGGAAATGTCTTTAGCAACGGGAGGTAAGTAGTGAGGGAAATGTCCTTAGCAACGGGGGTGTAAGAAGTGAGGGGAATTTCCCTAGCAACGGGGGAATGCAGTGGAGGAAATTCCCTTGCGAACGTGGGTAAGCAATTAAAAATTTCCATAGCAACAATGGGGTAAGCAAGAGGAAAATCTCCTTAGGAACGGGGGTAAGCAGTTGTGGAAATTTCCCTTGCAACGGGGAGTAAGCAGTTAGAGAAATGTCCCTAGCAATGGAGGGTAAGCAGTGGGTGAAATGCCCCTAGCAACGGGGTGTAGTCATTGGGGAAATGTCCCTAGCAACGGGGGTAAGCAGTGAGGGAAATTTCCGTAGCTACGGGGTAAGCAGTGGGCGAAATGTCCCTAGACACGGGGTTAAGCAGTGTATGAAATGTCCCTAACAATGGGGGGTTAACAGTGGGGGAAATGTCCCAAGCAACGGGAGGTAAGTAGTGGGTCAATTGTCCCTAGAAACGAGGGTAAGCAGTGGGGGGAATGTTCCAAGCAAACGGGGGTAAGCAGTGAGAGAAATGTCTTCAGCAACGGGGGTAAGGAGTGTGGGAAATGTCCCCAGCAACGGGGATGAAAGCAGTGTGGAAATGTCCGTAGCAACGGGGGTAAGCAGAGAGGAAATGCCCATAGAAACGGGAATAAGTAGTGTTCGAAAAGTCCCGAGCAAAGAGGGGTAAACAATGTCCGAAATGTGCAATGGAGGATAAGCAGTAGGTGAAATGTCCCTAGCAACGGGTAGTAAGCCGTGCGTGAACTGCCCTAGCAACAAGGGTAAGCAGTGGGTAAATTTTTCCTTTCAACGGGGCGTATTCAGTCTGGAAATGTCCCTAGAAACGAGGGTAAGCCAGGTGTGAAATGTTTCTAGCAACGGGGGTAAGCCATGTGGGAAATGTCCCTTGGAACTGGGGGGTAAGCAATGAAGGACATGTCCCTAGGAACGGGAGTAGGCAGTGTCGTAAATGCCCCTAGCAACGGTGTGTTTTCAATGGGAGAAATTTCCCTAGCTACGGGGTAAGCAGTTGGGGAAATGTCCCTAGCAACGGGGACTAAGCAGTTGGGGAAAGATCCAATGCCTAAATTTTTGCTGTGGGAGAAAACAGGAGCGCGCCGATAAAAACCTACCAAAAAAGGTAAAAAAGTTTAACCTGTCCTGTGCCCGAGACCTAAAAAAGAAAATAGATAGTATTAACGTGAGTTTTGTCCTTTAAGTACTTTGTTGTGTGACTTGTGATTCTTGAAATATGTTGTAAGGTGAAATATATTTGGTTGGTGCACTAGTTAATTTGTAGAGTGATGCCGTTAGTTTGTTTATGTTTTCTGCTTTTAAATAGTATTTGTGTGATATTTTTCTGTATATGTCCAAACTTTTATATATATAAGTATGAAAGAGAGATGAAATTATTGGTAATAGTAAATTTGAGAAATTTTTTCACAAAAGTGTCTTTTCTATTTTGAAAAAACTTAATATTAAAGGTAAAATATTTATTAATATTAAGTCTTAACATGTACTAAGGCCGGGCATGGCCAGTTGGTTCAGGCGCTCGACTCGAAAAGATGCCTCTCTTTCAGCCGTGTGGGCGTTATTATACGATAGTTACTCACTCTATTTCTTGGTAAAAAGTAGCCCAGGAGATGACGGTGGGTAGTAATGACTAGCTGCCTTCCCTGCAACCTTACACTAACTTAGGTACGGCTAACGCAGATAGCCTTTTGTAGTTTTGCTCCAAAATTCAGAAAACAAATCATATATTAGAGATTAAAATATTGTGTAAGTTTTGAGTCACACTATTACTACTTCTTATAAAAATTATTTTTATTAAGCTTGTATAGTTTACATGGTATTTGAATTATTATTGTCAATAACAACTCGGTGAAAATGGATTAAACCTACTATTTATGATAAATATGTAAAAGTTCCCCATTGGCACAGCGGTATGTCTGCATACTTATATTGCTAAAAACCGTGTTTCGATAGTCGTGATGGGTAGAGCACAAATATCCCTTTGGTTTCTTCTCCCGAGTGCGGCGGTAAGTCTATGGATTTACAATACCAAAATCAAGGGTTCGATTCAAGGGTGGGCTCAACAGATAGCCAGATGTGGCTTTACTATGAAAAACACTTTTTGGCCAAGTGTGTTAAGGCATTTGACTCGTTATCCGAGAGTTGCGGATTCGAATCCCGGTCGCAAAAAACACGTTCGCCCTTTCAGCCATGGGAGCATTATAATGTGACGGTCAATCCCACTATTCGTTAGTAAAAGAGTAGCCCAAAAGTTGGCGGTGGGTGGTGATGACTAGCTACCTTCCCTCTTGTCTTACACTATTAAATTACGGACGGACAGCACAGATCTTTGTAGAAGTAATAGTTTTCTTTTATTGTTTTTATAAAAGTTAAAAAAATGTTTATTTTTGTTAAAACACGTTGTTATAATGAGATATTTCTTCATAACTTCCTGGTTTTTGGTGAATCAAACAGCTTTATTGTTTTCGGAAAAGCTTTTCCAGGAGGTGGCAACAATTGTTGTAACGATTTAGTATGTTAATATTTCTTTGTCAAAATCTTATATTTACATAAAATCACAAATATGACAGATTGGTATTGTTTTCGTAAAATAGTTAACAATTCCATATATATGTATATTTACTTTTACGAATTTTTTCCCCTCTTCTTTGAATGATAACATCTCGTAGACATTCTATGTACCTAATATTATAACTAAAGTAAAAGTTCTTACTAAAACATATCTAAATAGAGCTTGTTTGTTTTTTTTAATTTCGCGCAAAGCTACACGAGGGCTATCTGCGCTAGACATACATAATTTAGCAGTGTAAGATGAGAGGTAAGACACCTACCGCCAACTCTTGGGCTACTCTTTTACCAACGAATAGTGGGATTGACCGTCACATTATAACGCCTCTAAGGCTGAAAGGGCTAGCATGTTTGGTGCGACAGAGATTCGAACCCGCGATCCTCGGATTACGAGTCAAACGCCTTAACCCACCTGGCAATGCCGGGCCTCTAAACAGAAATTTTCCAAAGTTCAGTTTTAAGAGACAGACTCCTAACACTATGAAGAAAACGTTTACTCAAAAATTCTATGTTTACATAATTGTTTTCAGTTATGCGACTGAATGTTACTTGGTGCCACTATTTTCATATTAAGATACCATTGAAATTTCTAATGCATCTTAACATGTCTACTTGGTGATTCTAATACATAGTGAGGTATTAATCAGTAGTTTGTTTAAGATTATCTTATAATAATAATAATAATAATAATTTTATACAAATCTTTCTTTACTGTTGGACGCTCAACTCCAAGTCTAAAGATCACGGGATCGAACCCGGTCACACCAAAAATGCTCGTTCTTTCAGTGATAGCGTTATAAAGTGACAGTCAATTCCTTTATTTCTTTGTAAAAGAGTATCCCAAATGCTGGTCTTGGGCGGTCGTAACTAGTTGCCTTTTCTCTGGTCTTACACTGCTAAATTAGGGACGGCTGGCGCATATAGTTATCGTGCAGCTTTCCTTTAAATTGAAAAACAAACAAACAAACTTTACTAGTAGTGTATTATGGGTTTCTCGTAAGAAGAAAAATTGTGATACGAGTTAGGGATTTCAATATAACTTCAATCCCCTTACACGGGTTTAAGATGGGCTCAAACATTCAGACAAATAGTATTGAATGACTGTGTTTCCTCAAGTATATGATTTGAAAATTAGGAACACCAAGCGTTGGAAACCATCTCATAGCTTTCCGCGAAATTAAATAACAAACAAACATATCGGTATTTCTACCACACACCTGTGTGCTTCACGTCATCACGAAGAAGAACTGAAGATCTTCAATTATAAAACGCTATGTGTATGAAAACAGCTTTTCGCTTGTACAGCGGTAAGTCTACGGATTTACAATCAGGGGTTCAATTCACCTCGGTGGGCTCAGCAAATAGCTCGATGTGGCTGTGTTAGAAAAAAATATACACACATACTCTCAAATCGTTAGTTCAATATATTCTGCACACAAAATTTTGTTTTTTCAAATAACAGAAAAGTAATTTGTCAAAATAAAAACAAATGTTTTAATGTAAGATAAAAATAATATTTGATCATGAAAACGTTAGCGGTTTTAAATAAAAGAATTGTTATCAAGTTAGCGAATGTTTGTTACCGAAATGTTACTATTATTCATATATGAGATTTACACTGAACGTTTGGTAAGAAAACTTTTTAAAAATTCCTGTCAATATTTTTGTGCTCTAAAGAAAACTTACCAGACAGTGGGCAGGATTCATTACATATAAAAAATTAAGTACCATAATGAGTGAAGAAACTAATTATAAAGCTTGAAACGGTAAGTGAATAGCAGCTAATCAGGGAGGGTTTGTTTGATTTCTGTTATATATCCTTACAGCTTTGGTGAGTCGAAGTTAATATAATTAAGTGTTTCATGCTGAGTTGTATAATAAGTTAAATATCTTGAAGAAAATGGTGAGATATTTGACTCAGTGGGAAGGTTGCTCGTCATCACCACCCACCGCCAAGTCTTGAGCTACTCTTTCACGAACGAATACTGGGTTTGACCGTCGAATAATATCGCCCCCTTAGCTGAAAGAGTGAGAATGTTAGGTGCGACGGGAATACGAACCCGCGACCCTTACACTACGAGTCGAATGCATTAACCTTCTTGTCCATTCCGGGCGCTGTTTAGTATTAAAATGTGTTATAAATGCAAGAAATATCGTATTTGTATCTCACAACAACTGGTACGTGTATTAACGTTTTAAAACGTTATTCTGTACTTATCAATAAAAGTGTTAATACCCATACCAGCTGTTCTGAGATACATTTTTATTTTAAGTGGATTTCTCGTCGTGAATAAATATCGTATTTATTGAATTAAAAGTTTAAATATGTTAAATCAAGATTATTGTTGGGCTTAAAGAATTATACACATTACTATTATTGTTAACTTGCATTTGAAGATTTTTTTCTGTTTAACGAAATCGGTAGAGTAAGTAAACTGATTTTAAATACGACTCTCTGTCTTGAGATCCAACTGAAGTGGTTCCGAAGGCTACGCTCCCCTCGGTTTCAAAATGTACAATTACAAGATTCGCTTGATGGACAGCACTCATTTCGATATGTCTTATTGCTTTGTGGTAAGTTACATGTTATCTTCAGTTTCATTATAATTAAAGTATGTGGAAAACAGGGAGTAATCATTTGAAAATATTGATTTCTGTACTCACACTGCTGTTAGAAACATATGCTTTCACGTGAGGTACTATATTCATTTATGTGCCTGCTTACGAGACACTATGTTGATAGATCTAATTTCAAGCAAGGTATTAATTTGAGATCTCCATCTTTATATGACGTATTATTTTGGTTCATGTGGCTTCATGTGAAGTACTACGTTCCATGTGTCGAAACATTACAACTGAATACACTTGTCTAAAGAATCCATACAATTATTTGTTGGTTAAGCATGAAACACATTTATAGTTATATCTGTAACCCATTATCCATAGCTTATTTAATAATAATATGTATTTTAATGGTCTTGAAACACGTGATTCTTATTTATTTACTTTTTGTAATGATCGTGCAGCGTTCTTTGTTGTTTCTACAACTGGAAAGAAAAAACTCGGGAATGTTTTGAAAAACCGTGTTTTACACAAACAGCCTGGTGATGAAAAGATAACCACTAATGAATTGGATATATTGGAGGCTATGCCACTGATCACTGAATGTGAGAAGAAGGTCCCTACAAAGAACGTTAAGAAGACAAAAACTAATATACTAAGAAAGCAAAAAGTGACCAAACGAACAACCCTGGAGACGATATATGAAAATGACCTAGAAGAAAGGAATACATTGGTTCGAAATTCAATTACGTTCTTATTCATCTTACGTTCTAATTAATATTTGGTACAAGTAAATTCACATTTTAATTCCATTTTAATGTATGTATACTACGTCAAACTACGTGTACAATATCAAACAGATGTTGCATGTTTAAAATCAGTGTTGTTAATACCTTGGGTTATCCCCAACTACTGAAAAAGATGCGTTCAGAAAATCTTTAATGTTCAGATTCATTTGAATGCATGCGATGTTTTTTCCAAAATAGACCTACCTACACGTGTTAGATGCTACTGAGGTCTGATAAGTCTGATTATCTTTTCTAATGTCCATAGCATTAATAACATGTGGAAAACATAAAGATCAGAATGCCCTTTCGTGATTTTTCATTCACATACATACTACTACTACTGATATTGAATTATTGAATATTTTAAAGCACCATAAAGTACGTGATTTACTCCAAAGTTGCAGAAAAAATAAGACAGTTTGGATACCATTTCTCTCTGTAACATAAAGTAAATAACCAGTCATTTGGAGTTCAGATCACATAACTTTTCATGTTTAATTTATATAACTATAAACTGAGTAGAACACTTGACATTTAATTATAACCGCACTTTCATCTTATCTAGTAGTTCTTAAGTAGTACCACCGACTACTATGACCAATAGAAAGTGTATTTTACCGGGTACGTAATTCTGACAATTGTTTGTAAATATGTGATCAATAAGACGTTTCTCTGGAAAGGAATGGGATTTTTCAACCCACATATATTTCATGATTGATCATGTTAAAATGGTTTCAAAATACAGACGAAGTTTCTACTTCTGCAACCATTACGAACAAAAATAAATAAGATAACAGATGTTTTTAAGAACGACTCCACTGACACAATTTCATGAACGTATAATTTTGTGTATGTTTTCTTTCTATCTAATACAAAGTCGATTTTTGTCTATAAGTGATTTTGAGAATTCCATTACTATTTGACTTTCCTTCAAGCCTTCTTTTGGGTCATGTCTGATTCTTTTATATGTTATTAATAATATATAAATTATTAAATCATTATTATTAATGATTCTAAAAAAAAACTATGGTAACAATTATTTGGTGCTTTTTAAAAACCAAACTAATCATCTCATCCATTACACAGATATTTGTGTGTTTAACTTGTTTTATACGTTTTTACAGCAGTTTCTTAACTTTACATATGTGATCAAGATACAAAAAAAAAAGGATTGGTACAGTTTTCCATGTTGATGATAACCTCCAGCAGGGAAACTGTTGGTGTGACTTCTAAAATTAACAATTTTTTTCAGTTTAAAAATACCTCTTTGGTTATCCTACACGTTTTTAAGGCGCTTCTGTTTCTATTTCTTCTTTGTGAATATACACTATACTTAAAGCAAACATGCATCTATACAAATTGAATATAAATATCTTCAAAGTAATGTTAAAAAATCTCGTATTCTTCAGTCATCTGAGAGACTTGAACCACAAGAATGAAAGGATCAGTGCAAAATGAAACACCAGTTTTTACAAATCAAATTATTATTAAAATTTTTAATTCAAAACCCTTTTTACCACTGAAGTTCTTTTGCCACATTTAGTCCAATTCAGACATTAAACCTCAGAACGTGTGAAACCATTTTCAAAGGAATATGGCCAAAGAATATCTTCGCTTGAAGATTAGCCGAAAAGCTTTTTGCTTCAGCATCTCAATCATTTAATTTCCATGTTATAAATATATTTTACGATGCATAAAGAAAAAAGTATTTTCCGTTTGTACAGTCAAGCTTCACTTAAAATTGAAGATAACGTAGAGCTGAAACAAAATTTTCGCACACCAGTAGCCAAAGATCGACCTAAAGTGGGGTGTATAAGTAAAATATTGTGTTTCTTTACGTTTACAAATTTTTAGTGAAAACTTTGCGTTCCTGAAGTTGATCCGTCAGAGAGTATCTTGTGTTTGTTTAACCTCGTTAACAGTTAAACCTTGTAACAGAAAAGCCAGTAATTTCATAACAGTGTTTGTGTGTTTTTTTCGTATAGCAAAGCCACAAAGGGCTATCTGCTCAGCCCACCGAGGGGAATCGAACCCCTGATTTTAGCGTTATAAGTCCAGAGATATACCGCTGTACTAGCGGGGGGCAATTCAATAACACTAACTAATGGATGCACATTAGCTTAGACACAAATATCGCAAACATATGGTTATTGTTTGTTTGTTTGTTTTTTGGAATTTCGCACAAAGCAACTCGAGGGCTATCTGTGCTAGCCGTCCCTAATTTAGCAGTGTAAGAAAGAGGGAAAGCAGCCAGTCATCACCACCCACCGCCAACTCTTGGGCTACTCTTTTACCAACGAATAGTGGGATTGACCGTCACATTATAACGCCCCCACGGCTGGGAGGGCGAGCATGTTTTGGCGCGACTCGGGCGCGAACCCGCGACCCTCAGATTACGAAGAGCACGCCTTAACGCGCTAGGCCATAACATATGGTAAAATTGATAAAATATTTGTTATCAAATTTCTAGCGGCAGTAAAAGTATATTTCAAATACTTTTCAAACAATAAATAACACATAATTTTTTTCTTTGTGTGTACATCTAGCTTGGTTGTTTGTAAAAGTAAGACATTAGTATAAAATTCTAAAGTTATAAGTGATACTATTGTGATCATATTCATAATCTTACGTATACATAAGCAATATAAATTATTTTTTAATCAACACACACGGTGGGTGAAATATCAAAGGAAAACTTAATGGCTGTAATACATTTAAAAGCGAGATGGGTGATTTCGATTTAGGTGGTCTTGCTGTAAAATTAATATTGTGCAATCAATGAAAATAAGGCCTAAAATCAAAAACTTTGAAATAATCTGTAATATCACGTTTGTAATGGTCATCACTATATTAACATTTGTATATTCATGCGTCTCACAATTGTACGTCAGTCAACACTAATTCGCTGCTATCTTTCCTTCGTATTCTCTCGCTACCAGTCACTACCTCATTGAGAGGAGTGTATTAAGTAATTGGTTCTTCTCCTACAGGCTTCTATTGTGCAAACTAATATAAGAGTGGAACTACGTTCAATTTCGTGGACTACTTCAGAACCTGAAGCAAGCAGTATACAAACGTAAATATAGATTAATTGACCTAAAATAGCCATAGATAATTATTTCTCTCTGCACTGTACGCTTTATATGTAGCTTTGTTTTCTAAGTGAAATAACACTGTTACTGTGGGCACAGAGTATACTTATCTGAGTGATGTCGTGAACTGATGTAACATTGTCAGGTGAAAAAACTTTCTATAAGAATAGTGATATTAAATTTAATTGTTTTCTCCTGAACTGGGAAATTATAACATGTTTGTATTATGCGGTACCAAATTAAGTAAATTAACCGTAATAAACAACAAAGAAAACTTTCTTAAGATTCAGCGTGAAATTAAGGTACAATCAAACATAATATATACAAAGTTTCTCTTTGCAACTTCTTTCTTAAACCAGTCTTAGTAGGTAATGTATGATATTAATCAAAATAAGACCGATAATAAACATATTATAATACACTAGTATTTGCGATGAAGAACCCGTATAGTTACGGATACGTTTATTTTTCGCATTTCATAAGCCATAATCTTATTTTTTATTTGTGTGTGTGGGGTAATTCTCCCAGTGTTCCAAGGCCTAAAATATACACCACATGTTATATTATATACGTAAATTCATATATATATACACACACAGTGGTACCTCGGTCCTCGAACGACTCCCTTCTCGAAGAATTCAGTTTTCGAACATATTATTTGAAAAAAAAAAATGTCTCGGTTTTCGAACATAAACTCAGTTCTCGAACCAAGCTTGGCGTGGGCCGAAAATGGTTGAAGGGTCGTTCGGGTCATCAGACGGGTTATTTCGGGGGTTCGGGCTAAAATCTGCTGTGAACTTTCTCGTTTTTACTTCTTTCCAAATATTCTGATTAAATAAGCCATCATGGGATCAAAGAAGTATAATAAAAGTAGCAAACCAAAAAGAAAAGTTGTTAAAGCCACAATAGAGGTGAAAAAAAGATCTCACAGCGAAGTATGAGAGTGGTGTTCGCGTGTTTAACCTTGCTACACAGTTTGGTATGGTGAAGTCTACAGTCTGCACCATATTGAAAAATAAAGAGTTCATCAAAGGAGCTGATATTGCAAAAGTAGTGACAGTGCTTACGAAACAAAGATCACAAACAGTGGAAGAGGAGAAAAAACTGTTATTGATAATAACATTTCTGAGACCATCATTTGTGAGAAAGCAAAGAAGTTACATGCTGACCTCCTGAAAAACACCGCTGGAACGAGTACTGATACAAGCGATGCCTTTAAGGCTAGTGGGGGATGGTTTGAAAAAGTTAGGAAGAGAAGTGGCATACACAGTGTGATGAGACATGGGGAGGGTGCCAGGCAGAAACAAACCTTATTAGACAAGTTTTTAGTGAGAAATAGGTCAAGTGAGTCTCAAGCAGGTTGTAGTGGTGCAAAGCGACAGAAAAGAGAAAGAACTCCAGAAGTAGAGTTACCTGACGTTTTTATGGAAGGTGACACCCCTTCCAAACAATAATAACCCTCTTACTCACCACCTTTCACTTATGCCATCAGCTCAAAACTAACTGCTCAAGTTTCGAGTCAATGCTGAAACGTTTGCTTCCCGGAAATTTTTACTGAAAGAAAATGTATTTTTTTAAAAAACACGTGGAGCTTTGGTTCCGAAGCACAATAATAGATTTATCCATGGATGGTGGATCCGGAGGGGACAGGTGCCCCTTTTTTCTTTCCAAAGTAGTAAAGTTTTCTTTTCTAAAGGCAAAAACTATAGCATAAAAAGTATAGTGAAGTTTGTGACAACAGTGTGTAGAGTCTTAAAATACAAGTTGGGTTGAATTTAATAAGGTTTTTACCGGCTCGATTATTTTTTATTGGGATAATTGATAAATTGGACATCAGTTTGTATTTATTGAAAATGGTGAAGCTGGTGGGTTTTAAATTATCGAAATATAGAATTGTTTGTTTATAAGTTTTCTTCTGTCGAAAGACTTGGGGTGACTATTTTCCCACAAGTAGCTGAAGAGAGTAAAAGGCATTTGAAACTGAGATACTGTGTGTTCAAGCACTCAACTCCTGCCCCTTAGCTGATTCTCCATAGTTGCTGACTAGTTTGATATCTGCGTTTGGATCATGTCTGATAGATAGAATATCCTCAATGTTTTTGGGAGCTGTTACAACTTGATGGTAATGCAAAAATCTGGTAATGAGTAACATTTTTAGTTTTTTAAGTTTGATTTTTAAGGTTTTGGTTTTAATTTGTGTATGTATGTGTATATATATATATAGTCACTGTCAAGCTTTTAAGAGTTTCATCTATTTCAAGGGCTTAACATGTCCTTGTGATTAGGATGCTCCTCTCGTAATCTGGGGGAGGGGTCACAGGTCGGAATTCCATCACAGAAAATGCTGTCCTTTTCTGCCGTATGCTATCGTTTATAATTCGGGACAACTAACGCAGGTATCTTAGGTATAGTTTTGTTTATAATTTAAGAAAAAAAATATTTGATAAAAAAAATTTTGTAATTATATTATTCAAAATTTCGCCTCTGTTTGGTTTGCCGACTTGATCACAAAGATGAACACTGATAATTAGTTAAGTGAGGATATCACTAGTGGTTCAGATGGGTGTGACTGTTTTTACACGCAATTATCCGTTTTTCGAAACACGCGAAGGACAAACAATCTAGATGCACTTGTGAACTAAACATACTACCTCAGGGTATTCAAACACACACGGTACACGACTACTTCTTATATACCTGATGCTAATGTAATAGGCGGTTTTTATTGTTTCAGACTGAACATACACTGGACAGGAGTAGCCTGAGTTCAGTCTGTTACCACACTTACAGAGTCTAATGGGTTATTGTTGTGTTAGAAGAAGTAGGCTAATAAATAACGAAACAAACGGCATTCTTGGCCTTAATGTAACCAAATTTGATAAGTGTAACCTGTAAGAAAACTATGTTTTCCTTTGTAAATGTGAACAGGGGCTTTGAAGCAATAGAATTGATATGTGTAATAGACGTTGCCATGGTGGCTATTCGTTACACATTGTATTTTCATATTATCGTATAAACACACATTATAGATGTGATAACTGTTTTGGAATTACACGTAACAGTGGCTTACCTTTTCTTCTCAACTTCTCATATCTTGAAGAATCTACATTATCTATGTCAAGGTCTCTTCGTGTGGTTGGATAGTAACAGTAACATCGTCTTGAAGTTAATGACTCCATTAAAGCTACGTGTGGTTAATTGGGCTTTAATTTCAAATTATGTTTTTAATTGGTTACTTCATATCTTGCGGTAATGTTGGAAATATTTATATTTTAAATAACTCGAAACAGCTTTCTCTTTTGGACCAGTTTAATAATGTGATGTTCCCTCATTACAGATGCTATTTCGAAAGCAGCATCACGTTTCGACAGTTCGAAACTTGGACATCTGTGTCATCAGCGTACAATTATCGTTTCTCATCCCTGAGTTCAAGATCAGTGAAAGTGGTTGAATAAATGCAAACATTTTACTGTTTCGTAACACAGAAACAATCGATATCCAGAAACTTTTTGAAATATTGGATGCATCCCTCAATGATCTTTAAATCTCCCCCGCGAAAGATTTAAGCACTCAACTCAGTTGGTGAGACACTCGCTTTGCTCGAAAGAACTCAAATATATATTTTTAAAACTTTATTACCATGTTAAAAAAATGTTTCCCAAGTAATAGTTATTTCATGCCCTTGAGACAAGGGCTTGAGGACTAGTACCTTTTGTAAGAGGGAGAAAGAATGTAGTAACTTGATTTGTTAAGATGTGTATTAACAGCAGTAATTAATGGGTCACTAGATAACTAGAGAAGACAAACCTAATAAATAATGTGTTAATCTTATGAATGGGACAGTGACTTGTTATAAAAACATAATGGTTCCTTGAGAAACACGTGTTGAGTCATTTTGAAAGATGTCCAAATTATGTGATTCAGAATCATACAAATTGAAAACATACTTTGTTTCTTATACATGAAGGCCCTTGTGGACTGTACAATACTAGAAAACGGATTTCAATTCCAATGGTGGGTAGAACACAAAGAGACCTTTGTGTAGCTTTGTGTTTAATTGCAAACAAACAAATCTTACTTGAGGACGGATGTTATTTTCATGAATTAAGGTATTTCTTTCTGTTATTTTTATGCAATATTTCCATCTCGCTGTCTTCAAAGCAGGTCATCTCAGACATTGTTTAAAATTAATGACTTTGATTCTTGTTCTATGGTAATCTAATAAAAGCAAACACGAACAACAGTAATTTATTACAATATTTTTCTCTACAAAAAGAAAATAACAATCGAGTAACCAAACGATCAGGAAAATTTCTAAATATGAAGAGAAGGAGTATTCATAATAATCAAAAGTCAGAGAAATTTCCAAACATGGAGGTGTATGGTAACAACCAAAGAGATTTCCAGAAATGAAGGGAGGAATTATTCAATAATAACTGGAGAAGCGCAGGCATTTCCAAACATGGAGGTACGGGGTATTCAGTAATGACAAAACAGCCAGGCGTATTTTCAAGTATAGAAAGAAGAATTATTCAGTTATAACATAACAGACAAGGACATTTCCAAACACGGAGGAAGAGATTATTTAGGAAATAATTTCCTTGATTTACTAAAAATAAAGCAAATGTGAATTAATTCTGAAAAACATAAAGATTCATTATGAATGAAACGATAACTCACAATAAAAAAATATGTTGTCTTCCTATGAAAGAAAAGAAGACTTTTCGGAAGACTCATTAAGAGAGACAATGCCTTATTATAAAACTCATGTTAAAGTATTGTAAGAGATGTGTTAATTGTTATCGTCCAATAGCGATATCATGCTCAAGAATTTTTGACGAACAAAACAATTTACTGAAATTTGACAAAAATGCAAAGAAACTTTGAAAACAAGCATGTGTTTGTTTGGAATTAAGCACAAAATTATACAACGAACTATCTGTGTTTTGCCCACCACGGGTGTCGGAACCTCATGCTAGTGGTGTGAGTCCACAGGCATACCATTGTACCGTTGGTGGGTCACAACAAGCAAGTAAACAAAATTATTAATTCAAAATAGGCTTCTTCTTAAATTTCTGGTCCTTTGCATTGATATGATTAACTATTGTCAGATGTAAAAGATTACGGACTCTTGTTGATTCTGTTGTTGTTATTGTTTTAAATTAAGCATAAAGCTACACAATGAGCTATCTGTGCTCTGCCCACTACTGGTATCGAAACTCGGTTTTTAGCGTTTTTAGTCCGCATACATATAGCTGAGCCACTGATGGGGGTGTTGATTCTACAATCTTCATGAATACCTTGTATTCTGCGTTTAGTTGTGGGAATGCTTTGACGCTTTGAGTCAATCTGATGTTGAAATTACCCAAAGACATTATCCTTCCATCTGAATGGCCTTCTTACAGGTTCCATCCTCTTATAAGACTTTAAATACTAAATGTTCTCACGACCCCGTCCCCTTAGAAATGTTACGTTTCTGAGTGCAATTCCGACAAATTTCATTTTTATGCAAAGCATTAATTACCTATGTTTCTTTTTCCTCACAATTTCAGTTACGTAAACAGAAACAAGTGTTGTTTATTTCAAACTAATGTTTAAACATTTGTTTTTATATTTGTTTGTGAATTTAGCAAAAAATACTTGAATGATATTTGCGCTCGCTGTCCCTAATTTTGAACTCATAGATTAGAGGGAAGGCTGTTAGTCAGCCACGACTACTCTTTTACCAACCAAGAGTGGATTTGGCCATAACATTATAATTTACCCATGGCTGAAAGGCCAAGGTTGTTTGATGACGGGATTCAAATCTTTAGGCCGCAGATTGCGAGTCAAGTGCCCAAACCTTCACACTATTCCAGACTTTGTATAAAGGAAATAAATAATTTTCTCCACCCAGTCCATACCCATTAGTCCCTAATGGTGAAATGGAATTACGTCACGATAACAGCCATAAAGTTAGTAACTGTTTTGTTGCAAGTATAAAACAAAGACATCCATCAAGAGAGACTCTGTTTAATTTTATGTTAACACAAAAACTCTACCGAACTTAAAAGCTCAGCAAAGCTGCGAATAAAAAGAATGTACAGATGCAACTTAGACATCTTCGTACTAACTTCTATCCTAATACGAGAAGTAACACAATACACTTGTGCAATTACTCCAGATCCATCTGTCGGTAAGTATACGGACTTACAATGCTAAAATCCGAGGTTCAATTCCTCTTAGTGGAAAGAGTGTACATAACTCATTATGTACCTCTGCACGACAACAACTCCACTATCTTCGTGACTCACGGTAATAATAATACTTCTTCCTACTTAATTATTTTCATTTCGACTCCCACAAAGAGTCGATTGATTAATTCCACCCACGTAGATTTTGTATGTGAATACGGGTTTTGAAAGATTCAACCCATTACAAATAGTTATAAACACAATTTTAAAAATAATCATCACACTCACCACTGGAACCATTTGTCATTCTTGACAAATCGTATTTTGATCAACCAATACACCTCTTTACAAATATATCATATATATCCACAAAGCTATAAACCGTGACTATCTTTACTCATGTAACGTTGATCGTTTCAATATATTTGGTCAATTATCCAACATAATGCAGAGGAATATTAGTGTTTAGCGGTTAAAAACACTAAGAACATCACACCAGATGTGAAGTAACAACACGCCAGCTTACTCTGTGTTTCAGTCAAAGTAGTTTACCACATCTACTTATTCTCTGTTTCAGTTACAGCTGTTTAAAAGGTCAGCTTGCTCTGTGTCACAGTTATAGATGTTTACTACGTCAGCTTACTCTAGGTCTTCGTCATAGCTGTCTACCAGGTCAACATATTCTCTGTTTCAGTTACAGCTGTTTATCACATCAACTTATTCTCTGTTTCAGTTATAGCTGTTTCCCCGTCACCTAACTCTGTGTTTCAGTTTTTGCTGTTTACTACGTCAGTTTGTTTCAGTCATAGCTCTCTACCACATCAACTTATTCTATGTTTCAGTTATAGCTGTTTAAACGTCTGCTAACTCTGTATTTCAGTCATACCTCTTTAGTATATCAGCTTACTGAACGTTTCAGTTATAGCTGTTTACTACGTTAGCTTACTCTATGTTTCAGTTATAGCTGTTTCTCACGTCAACTTACTCTATGTTTCAGTTATAGCTGTTTCTCACGTCAACTTACTCTATGTTTCAGTTACAGCTGTTTACTACGTTAGCTTACTCTATGTGTCAGTTATAGCTGTTTCTCACGTCAACTTACTCTATGTTTCAGTTACAGCTGTTTCTCACGTCAACTTACTCTATGTTTCAGTTCAAGGTGTACATAATGACAACAAAACATTCTAAGACACTTGAACTTCCTCCTGATGGCATCAAAACAAACATCCAGTGGCATGTTCTAAGTATTACTTGGTAACATTAATATGCATCCAATGGCATGTTCTGACCGTCTCCATACTGTAGTCACATTACTCACCTATCTGAAGACACTAACATGTACTTTCGACCAAAAGTAATATGGTCATAGCAAGAATTTTATGGTAAAATTATATTCCTTAAGGTATATTCATGTCTTATGGCTAAAACTGTATTTTTTTTTTCTCAGATGTAGTTGTGTTATTTGAGCAAATACAATAACTTTGTCTTCCAGTGTCAAAACTTTGAGGCTTCCCTGAGCCTATGAAAGGTGACGAAAGTTCTGTTTAAGTGCAACGTTTTAATCACATACCTCATAATTGATTTATTTTGGAATTCATCACAGAAGATGTAAACAACAAAAACTGATTTTAAATGTAATTTTCACTCTTATTTTAATCTTATTAAAGTTCTGATTTGAAGGAATGCAAAAAAAATGCACAAATACGATTTTTAAAGGTCGTTGTGGATTAAATATTTTAGTGCACACTAAATAACACGCAGTGCTCGTAACTACCTGGCAATGGAATATTTCTCTAGCTGCTTCAGAAAAAGAATTTCAAGATTAAACTGAGGCTAAATTACAAAGACACTAAATCTAAACGGAAAAACAAGCCAAGCTGAAAGTATATAAAATAACGAAGCCTAAGGCCCGGCATGGCCAAGCGCGTTAAGGCGTGTGCTTCGTAATCCGAGGGTTGCGGGTTCGCGCATGAGTCGCGCCAAACATGCTCGCCCTCCCAGCCGTGGGGCGTTATAAGGTGACGGTCAATCCCACTTTTCGTTGGTAAAGAGCAGCCCAAGAGTTGGCGGTGGGTGGTGATGACTAGTCTTACACTGCTAAATTAGGGACGGCAAGCACAGATAGCCCTCGAGTAGTCTTGCGAAACAAACAAACTAAATTAGGGACGGCTAGCACAGATAGCCCTGAGAAATTTATAGTAGCTTTGTGAGAAAATTTACAAAGAAACAAACAAAATAAAAACAAACAAAATAAACTAAGCCTAAAATACGAAAACCAGTCAAGCTAGAGGTACAAAAGCAAGAGAAGCTCAATCACTAGGTATAAAAAAGATGAAAAATAACAAAGTAATATATATTCAAAATGTAATTTATAGAAAACTTACAATCTTTATTATCTTTACTGCTAGATTATTCAACGTTATCTGAACTGCTACACCTTCACACACCGGATACAGCGACCTTATCTACCACTAAAGAAATTGATCTACTGCACGGGTTAGTTATGTATTAGTTTTTATTCTCAGTTTTGGAAACAACGGATAACACACAATTTGGCAACTAATTAAAAATTCTATTTTTTGTTTCGTTTGAAAAGTATTTAAACATTTGACTGAATACAAAAGATCTGTTGATTTTTCTGATTTTTTGTGTCTGTTTGTTTTGTATAGATGTGGATGGTCTGACAAATGAAGTTGGAACCCCACGTCCCTCAGAGGACATCTTTTTTTCTTTCCATCGCAGTGACCTCTGGTGGGTCTTCAATTATTATCTCATTCTTTCTCTTCCGCTGACTCTTCAACCTCAGGGACATCTGGTCTCTCATTTGGACTCTGTGATCTAACAATGTTGTTGTTGATATTGTTGTATTTAATCTTCTGTTAAATTATTGTAAAAACTAACAAAACATTCCTTAAGAAAATTCAGTGGCTTGTTCGCACCTTTTCTCCAGTAAAATTAATCACACACTGCTAGAATGTCATGTTTAATATGGTAAGCTTCATGGGATATCAAGCTGTTGTTGAGACGATTAGCTTAATCTAAAGACACAGCGACCCGAAATATTTCAAAACACTGGTCGTAAATAAAATACAAATCTCCAAAAGAAGTTACTATTTTCAACACAGAATAAACCATATTTCGTCTGTTAGTAAAATGGCGCTTTATTTTTGATATTTCTTATTCTACTTAGTGTAACAGACCAGGATTCACTGACCGAATCGAATGCAGACATTTTTAACTGAGTGATTAGGTTAATATGAAAATTTAGGTTTCAGTTTTCTTTAAGATACAGACTCGTTTCCTGAAGCCCCGCCAGAACAGCGATAAGTCTACGGCTTTATAACGTTAATATCAAGGGTTCTATTACTCTTTGTGAGCTCAGTAAATAACCCAATTTAACTATGTTGTAAGAAAACTACACACACTTCCTGAATGAATTTGTAATTGTTTTCCAAATTACACTTAAAATGCAACCTCTTTACGATCGATAGAACTATATACAATTTACCAAAGACACACAGTTAAGCCTAGTATAATTGTAATGCATGTACGATATTTATGAGGGATTTTAACTCGTTTTGTAGCTCACTATATAATAACCTAAATTAATTTAGGTGTGAATAATACTGAGGAATTTTGAATAGATGAAAATGAGGTCCACAGTGACTACGTCACAGATTATGTTTTCAATTTTATTTTGGTAAAATACACGAAATCAGAAAAAATTGATATAATACAGTTAATTTCACCAACACAAATAAGCAATCATAAAAACATTTATTCTGTCACAGAAATAAAAAAATGGCATAAAGAAACATTTGTTATCGAAAATACAAAACAAAATTAGGATCGCCATCTGCCGATAAGTAATATACACTTCTGTAATTTCACAGGTAATTTCAAATGGGAACATTTAACACTTAAAAATAGCTCTCTTTACTTGGAGAAAATTTATAAATTTTCAAATAATTTGAATTTTAAAACTGATGTTTCTTGCTTCTAATTTTGAAATATTTATTTTATACAAATCATTCTCAGTTTAGAACAAAACGACGAATAAATACTTACCATAACCAATGGGCTACTCTTTTACTAAAGAATAGTAGGATTGATCGTTACATTATAATGCCCCCACCTCTGAAAGGGCGAACATGTTTTGTGTGACGGAGATTAGAACCCGCGACCCTCAAATTACGAGTCGAATACCTAAACTACCGTATACATTTATACACGTGATATTATTACAAAAATATCAACAGCTCTAACTTTATTCACTGTCTGAAGTATTTTTCTTTGCGAAGTATTTAGATTTAAATTTATTTTGGCAATTAGTCTTTCCGTGTCAGAATTGTTTGGTTATAATTACGTTTAACTTCTTTGGTTCATCAAAAACACTAAACATTTGTCATGCTCCACATTTTGGGGTGAAGTACGATAAGTATCATGTGTTTTCTACTGAGCAGATCTGAGCTTGTTTTTAATACCAATATGTTCTCAAGTATAAAGTCAAGTTTGTCCTTGTAAAATAAAAGAAAGAATTTATTAGAATTAGGGACTTTTCATAATTGTTTAGTTTCTTACATTTCCTAAAGTTGTAAGTTAATCTAAGCCTTCAGCCACAGTAGTGTTTAACTTAACGTGATTTTCACTTAACTTTGGTCGAACCATTATTATTTTCTAGGGAAGTAACGTTCACCTTTAAAAAGGTTTTATTAAAGAATTTTGGAAGAGTTGACTTGTGCTTTAATTATAAATTACTTAACATTGCTTTGCTGAAGTTAATAGTGCTGCATTTGTGATTTATAATGGTTTTACTAATCTTCATTGAATAACATTTATGTTTTAACTTTTAAGAAGATGGGCATTTGTTTGTTTGTTTTCATTTTTAGTGACAGTACAATTTACAGAGTAGAGGAAACACGTAACTAATGAGAATTCAATCAAAGTTTAACAATAATCGTGCATGTTCGACGCACCCAGTTGCCCTTGTTTTTTATGTTTTTATTTTGTGATTGTATTATTGTTTGTTTCTGTGAATATACATTTTTATCTTGGTAGTTCTTTAGACTTCATGTGGAGACCTAAGAGATGCTCAGTCACACTATGTAACCAAGTATATCACATATATCTAGTCAGTAGGCCTAACTGACTACTCAGTAGAATAAAACACTCTACGGAAAAAGCCTTAGGGGTCATAAGAGTGACTGTCAAATTTCATTATACGATTAGTCTATGATTCGGCGGAGGGTGAATACGGTATAATTGATGCCTTCTTTCTAATCTTCCTGGCCTGGAATCACCGGGTGATTAAGGCACTCAACTCGTAATCCGAGGGTCACAGGTTCGAATTCCCGTCACACCAAAACATGCTCGCCCTTTCAGCCGTGGACTCGTTATAATGTGACCGTCAATCTCTCAATGTTTTGTTAAAAGAGTAGTCCAAGAGTTCGCGATGGGTGGTAATATCAGACGAGCTGCTCTTCCTCTAGGATTTCCGATGACTCTAGATAAAGATTTCAAAGTTTTCATAAAGATCAAATATTTATAATGTTTTATATACTTAAAAATCATAAATGAATATTAAAGGTTTTTGAATGTTCTAAATATTCATTCAAATTTTCTCTCAATAGCCACCCTTTCTGTGCAAACAGTGAAAGAATGTAAAGATGCAACTGTTCCTTTTCTCTTTTATACTACACATATGAGGTTGAACTAGGTAGTGGATGTTCCCTCCCCCTCAAACACAATTTGTGTTTTACTTCTGCTAGTACTTAAAAAACAATAAACGCCCTAGCATTCTACATTAATGAACCACCACATTCGAGTCGAAGTACTTGGGTTGCCCCCCGCTGGTACAGCGGTATGTCTTCGGATTTACAACGCTAAAATCAGGGGTTCGATTCCCCTCAGTGGGCTGAGCAGATCGCCCTTTGTGGCTTTGCTATACGAAAACCACCACACCTGGTACTGGGTATTTGTTTAAGGGGCTAAATTTTTTTCATTTATGTACTTATCTTATAAAGAAAATGTACAACCAGATATTGTTCACAACAAAGCAATTGTCCCCACTGTGGTGTAATGAAACAATACATACAATCAGACACTATTGACAGCAAATGATTTACCTCCATTGCTTGCTTTAGTCTCCACTGGAGTTCTTCATTTTCCATCGATAATCGATACTTTGACTTAACTTCTTTCTGAAACTCTTCCTTCAGCTGTATACTTTCACTTCTTAACTGTCTGCAAGTTGAAATATGAAAGTCAAACTTAGTCATACAACAGTTACTATCTAACGATTTTCTTGAACAAAGCAAAACAGATCTAGTTTGTTCTTTGTACAAGTTAATCTTATTTTATTATTATTTTCATGACATATATTGTCAGAAATAATATCTGACAACTGATGGATTATAAACCAGGTACAAATTATTTTAGTATAGAACTATTTATGGTATGTCAGACAGCTGAAAATTCCCAGTTTTGAGCTAATGCTTAAACTAAGGAATTTTCAGTGATGGGACAAATATCATATCTTAATGTATAATGTATAGTTTCAGAGCAAAACCTGTTTTATATTGGTGGCTGTATTAAAATCGTTTCATGTTTCTGCAGATATAGTTTTATTAAAAACAAATAACCTCCACATGCATGCATTACAAAATTTGATCCTTAAAGATGTGGTGTTTACATACTCTGTAACAACATAACAAGTCTAGATAGTTGTTTGATTCTAATAATGAGCTGTCATGTTTACATAGTTCATAGTAACATGTTTATAATCAAAGTCATTGGTGGAATAAGTGTTCTATTTCTATACACACTTTTACAAAACACGTTTTGAACTGTGTTATACTCGATTAAATTATGATTAGTTCTTTTATCAGATTAGACAGTCTTTGACAAGATGAGATGAAATATAGTAATTTGAGTCTGTACTATTAACAACTAATAAGTCAAGTTTACGATCTTATGTTTACTCATGAACAACTTAAGTGATTAAGTCATAAATATAGTTAACAGTAATTTTACAGAAGTCACGAGAGTAATCATTGAAATGGCACTCTCTGTTGTAATCATTAATTTTACACTGTCTGTTGTAATCATTAAAATGTCACTATCTGCTGAGCTGTCGTAATAATTGATCTCAGAACCTGTCTACAGTAAAAGTTGCTGTTGTTTTATTTTAGAATTAATTTGTGATTTTATGTTTAATAAATATTTTACTTTTAAGATTTCTATATTTTACTTTCAGTATTGTCAAATTATAGAAGAACATGGTTAAACTATAGTCTAAGAGAGATACTGAAAAAAGTAAATTAAAATTATCGAATTATTTCATTGAAACTAAAAGTAATTCATAGATTACTTAAGACAATTAGCTAATTAGAAACACTCATTGTTCTAAAAAAACAAAAGTTAAACCCATAATAGACTAAATCAATGACACTCTCATGGGATATCTTAAGCCTCATTATGACATTATGTTGGATGAAATGAGGATAAAATAAATCATATCACAGACGTTAACACTGCTGTTTCCCTCATTATGTTAAACAATTAGATACAAAAGTAACTTAATCTAAACTGGATATATTCTTAATGGATTATAATTGAAACAAATACACATAATTATGATTAATTCACTTGTGTCAAGGAAAATGTAGTTCACTACAGAGTTACAGTAAATGAATAACAACAGTTGGCACCAGCTTTTGTGTCAAGGAGAAAGCAATAAAACGTAATATCAAATTAAAATCTCAAAAGGTTCTTACAAATAATTGTTGTTTTAATTTAATTTTAACAATAACTGTACAAGCAATAACGATATCAATGCAAATGAACTTGGAATTAAATCAGGAGAATGAGAAGACACTCCTTAATTATGATTGTGGTGTTTGCTGTTTGGTCATACGTTTACAGTTAACCTGTAAACTGGTAATCGTATTTGATCACAACTTCAAATGATTTAGTTCACTTTGGACTTAGCAGTAGTCTAGTTGCTGGAACTCCTTTTACCTCTCAGTTCGAACTTTCTCGTCCAACATCGCTTGTAAATCTTCGTTTCTGGCCTTTAACTTCTGAATTTCTTTTCTTGCTGATGGTAACTCATTCAACTAGTGATTTAATAAAAAAGCAAACTTTAATTTGAAATATATACAAATAAATTTGTTTACATATTCTATAATAATGTAACAATTCTAAAAGATGGCTCTTTGATCCTAACAATGTGATAGTGTGTTTAGCAACATATATATAGTCTCGAATAATGTAACAAGTCTATACGGCTCACTGATGCTAACAATATGTTGTTTTTATTTGACTATACTTAAATAGGTAATAAATCTACATAGCCATTTGATTGTAATGAATAACTATCTTGCTTAGCTATGTTTATAATATTATTATAATAAGTCTAGATCACTATTTGATCCTGACCATGTTAAACTGTGTCACTTAAAACAATACAATAATGTAGTATAGCTGTCTATATTTCTTTTTTTTTTTTGAGATGCTTAAACCCTAAATAAATATTGCAACAAAAAAACAATAAAAAAAGTAAAAATAACCTCTTCCTGCATTTCCAGGTTTTCTTTACGAAGGCGATGTACGTCTCCAACCTTGAATTCAAGCACAGTTTTAAAACTTTCGACTTCTTGTTCAAGATACCAATTCTGATCAAGAATCCTCTGCAAAGAAAATGTATTCCTTTTATTTCAACACGTATAACTAATGGCATGTTTGATGATGTAGTTTTACTCACACAGATGTGTTTTTATTTTGGACGAGCAATTAGCCCTTTTGTAGCTTTGTGCAAATATTCATAAAAAACAGACAAACAAACAAACATTGTAGCTTCTTCTCTCATATCTTTATATGTAAGTAATAATATAATCATCCATGATTTAGTGTGATTTATTTTTTGTTTTAAACATAATAAAACTCACTAATGATATTAACATATCACACCAGATTAAACATTAAATACAATATTAAAAATTTAAGTGTATTCTATAGATAAATCCACTGACTTTATTTGAGTGTTTTTTGTTTGTGTTTTTTTTAGTAGAGGTATAAAATCATTAATATACACAGGTATTAAAATTATTCCATTATTTAGTGTGGACAAAATGAATATTTTAGCAAACATTAGCTTGTCACATCAGAAAATTTCTAGAATTGTATCTCTTTCATAAAATTACTCCACTAGAGGGCATTAAAATAATGAAGTAAAAAAATAATATCATTACTGGGTAGCTGCTTGACCAAGTTAAGCGACAATGAGTCTCATCTATCAGGCTTCGTTGTTAAAACTCAATACCGATGAAGTTTACCTATTTCTAAAGTCCTGGATTTGGTTATAAACAATTTCAGTTTATAATGACAAATGCAACATATTGAGAATGAAATGGTAATCATTCTTAAAAAACAAAACAAAACACACTTACCAGTAATATACAAGTTGATTTTCGAAAATTATATATTTTATTTATGCCATGTTGCTTATAAGACTTTCTTAAGAAAACAAGTTTAAAATAGAAAAGTTAATAATATGGAATATCTTTTATTTAAAGAAAACAGAAAATTAAGCCATAGAAATATTTTTGACAAACTTACTTCAAAGTAGGAAAGTTGAAATAATTTTAGTATTGTTTCCACAAAATTGGTAATCAGTTGAAAAAAAACATCCAGACAAAATTTTGTAAATGAATTTTCTAATTTTATGAAATAAAGTTGTATATTATCATTATTATTATTGGTTTAATACTGTAGTTGTTTAAAGATGTTTTTCTAAAGTGTCTATCTCATTTCTCAACCTATATTTGCTATTCTACTCAATGAGCTAGTTGCGATCTGCCCACCACAGGTGATGAATTTTAGTGTTATAAGCCTGCAAAATTATCACTGAACCACTGAAGGCCCTATTCTAGTAGTCAGATACCAGTCAGAGATCATACCTGTAGTTTGGTGTCGGTGTCTGTCCGCAGATTGCTTTCCATCTGCTTCTGTAGGTCTTGTAGCTGCTGCTTTAAGATGTCTAGAGCTTTCTCGTGGCTCTCTGAAGCCTGTTGCATCTGTTTTGCAAAGCCGTTCTTTAATTCTGTTGAAAAGAAAAACAAAGATATTGCAGAACCACTCAACAAATACAGCCATGACAAAAGCCATCTCAATATCAATTTTTTGTCTTTTGCATTTGCCTTTAAACCTCGAACCTAAGCATTAACATCATTTGATGATAGTTAATTTTTAATAAATGTTTCAAAAATCTAACCAAGCTGTAACAGACAAACAAAAACCTTTTCCTCTCCAGTGATATAATAAGGATTCTAACCTATACAAATGTAAAACTCAGTACTACTAAGATTTTCATACAAAAGTATGTATTTCAGCTGACACACCTAACAGAAATTAATCATTGTTCAGGCCTAACTTCAGGTATCCTGTGGATCTGGAAAGAATGAGTTACGATGTTACTGGTGCTACCTTAACGAACAGTTACTGACAATAAATATGACTAATGTAAACTGAAGGAATGGTTACTGACAACAAGTATGACTGATGTCAACTGAAAGAATGATTGCTTACAACAACTATGACCAATGTTAACTGAAAGAATGGTTACTGACAACAGATATGAATAATTTCAATTGAAGAAATTGTTACTGACAACAAATATGACTGATTTCAACTGAAAGAATGGCCACTCACAGCACATATGACTGATGTTAACTGAAGGTATAGTTACTGACAACAAATATGATTGATATCAGCTGAAAGAATGGTTAGTAACAACTGGTAGCTCACCCTTCTAAAATACTTCTCATAATTTTGAAATTTAAAAATAGACTTTCAACATTTTTACCAACAGTCGAAAGTGTCATTAACAATACAAATAATTAATCCTAATATCCAACTTGTCATTATAAGTCATAACTAAAAATGTCAGTGAGTTGCGACTGAAAGATTAGGAAGAGAAAGCAAGAAGAAAGTGAAAACCCTAAGACGTCCGCTGAGAAAAACTTGTAATTATATCTGTGTTAATGAGGTACAATTAATGTACAAATAAAGACAAAAAATACAAAACTTTGAAACAGATGCCAAAATAAATAACAATAAGTTATGTAAATAATATAAATAATAATAAATAATGGCAAATAACGTAAATACTGATCCTTTGAAAAACCATTAGAAAATTTTCCACACACCATAAAAATTAACCAAGAAAAACAAGAAATAAAACTAAAACTGGAGTAATATCAGAAAACAATATTTAATAATTGGTTTGTTTAGAATTATGTGCAAAGATACATGAGGGCGCTCTGTGCTAATTATTCCTTATGTCGCAGCGTAAAGAGAAGGTAGCTATTCATCACCACCCACTGCCAATTCTTTTTATCAACGAGAAGTGAGATTGACTGTGATATTATAATGTCCCCATGGATGAAGGGCAAGCATGTTTGGTGTGAGGGGGATTTGAACCTATGAATTTCACATAACGAGTTAAGTGCCTTAGCCATGCCAGGCCTAATAATTCATCAAACAAAATATGAGAAATATTGGAAACCAATGAATGAATAAAGATTCCACATATAAACATCAAAAACCAATGAATGAAAATAAAGTCAACATAAACACATCAGGAACCTGTGAATGTCAGCAACAGATGAATAAAAGAAACCCTAAATGGAGACGAAAATAAGAATGAAATAATAGGATCCCATGAATAATAATAAGTACTTATTTATCACAGACATTAAATAAAATTTACTATTCTTGTGAAGTAATTTTAAAATAAAAATAACAGTCAACAACAACAATTAGGCGTTACTGAATAAGAAAGCAAATCTGCCCCCCAAAATAACCATTTCGGTTCATTTAATAACCACTAGGTGATATTCAGTGAACTTATTACTCTTTATTATGCTGCCGAACTCGCTAATTAATGTTTTATTTCCAAATACTTTTAGAAATCTGAAATGTGTTTCGTTATTTGGATACATGAAATATTCTTTATGTCTTTTAACTTTTGATCTGAAAAGTCTCCATCATGAACATAAATATGTACCAATAAATTAACACAATGACGCATAAAAGTTTCCTACCTGTACTGATATTTCTATTTTTAAAGCGGTGCTTTAGATATGTTAACCTAATATATTCTTCCTTTTCTATTTATAAAGAGAGTAGAATTTCAAAGGAAAAACAACATTATGAGATGTAGATCTATAGTATTTCATCCTTTAATTCACAATAACAATGCTTTATGAGTTTAATTGCACATAAGTTTTTTATGTTTGAATATCAACAAAGGTTACCTTCAATTTCACGATTGTGTAGTTCTTTCAAAGATGCAACTTTTGAATGTTTTCGTTCTGGACATCTTTAGCGGACTGTGCATGGATATTTTTCAAGTCTTCAATCTTCAGGAAAATATGAAATGCAATTCATTTAAACTGCTATCAAGTGTTTTAAGCATAAATAATATATTTTGTTGTTTGTTATTTTAAAACAAGAGATGACGCCACTAAAGTGTTATGGTAACCACCTTTTCTTTTCTAATTTCGCACAAAGCTACACGAGAGTTATCTGCGCTGCTTGTCTCTACTTTAGCACTGTAAGACTGGAGGGAAGACAGCTAGTCTTCACCATCCACCGCCAACTCTTTGGCTACTCTTTTACCAACGAATAATGGGAATGGCATTCACATTATAACGCTCCCACGGCTGACAGGGCGAGCGTGTTTGGTGTGACGAGAATTCGAATTCACGACCCTCGGATTACTAGTCGAGAGCCTTAACCACCTGGCCACGCCAGACCTAACCAATTTTTTGAGACTAAGTTTACAACTTTAGACCGCGGTTCTTTCATTAAGTCAACTTGCTTGGAACTAAAACGATAAAACTAAATAAACTCTCAAATATAAATTAAAATCGAGTCATAATTCATAAGTTCTCTTATTATTTTGTATCATTATTAGAATATGGTCTAAGAAACAGCTCTTATACCAGACTAATACTTTAACTGGGACAAAGTTCCTTCTATATAAATCTAAGTGTTTGAAAGTAAAGACGAAATTGCGGTATCCAAAGAAAAAACTTTTTTTTTTGTTCAAACGATTAAATCATATTACGAAAAAAAACAAACCAAATTTCACAAATATGAATTCAATGCAATTAATTAATAATGATTTGGTTTGTTTTGAATTTTGCGCAAAGCTACACGAGAGCTATCTGTGCTAATCATCCCTAATTTAGCAGTGTAAGACAAGAGGGAAGGCAGCTAGTCACCACCGTCCACCGCCAACTCTTGAGCTACTCTTTTACCAACGAATAGTGACATTAACCGAAACATAATAACGCCCACATGGTTGAAAGAGCGAGCATGTTTGGTGTGACGGGAATTAAAAAACGAAGCACATACAGAAGTTACATCTATCAAACCTACTTCATTAACTTAAGCCTAAATAATCAAGCTCACTTCATTCAATTAAGCCTAAATACTTAAACTTGTGTTCTACAAATGTTTTTAGATTAACATCTGTTGTACTCGACCAGTGAAGTATCAGATGAAAATTTAAGAAAACGAATAAGTTTAAGAATTTCATTATGATTGGTAACGAGAAATCAGTAACTCTGAAAGTGTTATTAAACTCACCTCTTTGTCATACTCAGCTCGTAATTTTCTAAATTCTTCCTGGTGGTTAAAGGCCACTAAAATAAATAATAGTTGTTGCTGTTTACACACATTTTACTTCAACCGAAATAAAGTGCCTTAAAGAACCTGTAATTCCATTTACTGTAAGATATTAAGCTTACAAGATTTATAGTAACGAAAACAGAAGAAGCAAATAGATCTATACTAACCACAACTAATTCTTGGATAACTCTTTCACCAACAGATAGTGCAATTGATTGTCTCTTTATATCGAACACACAGTGGAAAGCACAAGCATGTTCGATGATTGAGATTTAAACCATGGCTCACAAATTGTGAGTCAGTGGGCAGAATAGAGACAATCCATTGTATGATCTTTTGTTTCATTTTGTTAGCTCTAACTCTCCTAAAATATGCTATAAACTCAAAATTAACGGTTAGGTCTGTTATCCATCTAAATGTTCGTAACAGACATTAGGTTTATCTCATACTGAGAATGACTTTAATGTGACAATTTGGAAGAAAACTTACACGTTTCGGTCTCTTCTTTGTGCGTTGCTGTCAGCTTCGAATTCAGTTCTTGTATTTCCTCCGTACGGTTTCGCCTCAGTTGTTCTAATTGCGTTCCGTAATCTCCTAGATAAAAGAACAGTGTCTTTAATAGCTCTATATTTTCAAATTCTTATCGTTTTGCGATTTTTATAATCTAGTCCAGCATTTCGCACAGTGTAGGGGCAGTTAGGGTAGTGTCAATAGCGTAAGAATGCAAAATGAAGATTTTTATTATTTATTAATTAATAGAAATAATAAGAAAGAACTACAACAGACAAATTTAATGTACGTGCCTCGTCTCTTAATTCAATCACAAGGGGTAAGGAAGCACAAGAAACTATATTTATTAAAGCAGATTTGTTTGATTTTGAATTTCGCGCAACGCTACACGAGGGCTTTCTGCGCTAGCCATCCCTAATTTAGCAGTGTAAGACGAGAGAGAAGGCAACTAGTCATCATTACCCACAGCTAAGTCTTGGGCTACTCTTTTACCAACGAATAATGGGATTGACCGTCACATTATAACGCCCCTATGGCTGAAAGGACAAGCATATTTGATATGACGGGGATTTGAACCCGCGACCCTCATATTACGAGTCGAGCGCCCTAACCACCTGTTCATATTACTAGATATACACACACGTCAAACTCTTATCCTATACATTCCGGAAACTAAATTCAGAATCTGTACACTGTGGCGACTAAAATCAAGGTCTCTGTACTTCGGAATGTAAAATCAGAGTACATTAACTCAGACAATTAAAAGATCTGAATTTTAATATCCGGAAAGGTAGAGTATAATCGTATTTGGAACACGTGAATAACATAAATCATGATATAATGGGCGTGAGGTAAGGCATGTCATTGGCGTCTGCAATGGAGGGGTCAAGAAGGGCATTTCCTCCCTGGAACATTAGAAACACAATTCTTTCTTTCTTCATTCAGCATATTTACGTGAGTTTCTATTCAATTCACAATATCACTATACTGATATTTAGAGTGATAAATTTCTGCGGGCGTCTTTGAAGCGGGTGCTTCACTTTCTTAATAATAACTTCATGCAACGAAAATATTTAACCAACATACTTTGCTGAGCTCTCCATTCCAATAAAGTGCTTGAGTGGGACAACGCATCCAACTGGAAATAAACAACGATTAACAATTAACAAGCATGTAAATTATAAATAATTAAGAAATTATTACAAAAATAATTACACATGTTAAATAATGTCCCACGAATTCAAAAGTGTAGAATTCACGGTATCTAATCTTTTTCCTTTTTTATGGGGAAAAGTAATTTCTCGAATAGAACAGGTGAGAAATTTTATTATGCTTTAAGCTAAGTTTTCTAAAATAAAAAACGAATAAACACTTAAATAATGGAAATTATTATTGTTGAATTATATTGCTAGTTTTGTTGCAACTCTTATCTACATCAAATAAAAATGTTACTGCTGGCTACATTCAACGAAACGACGGTTAAGTAACCAGTGTAGAGTTAACAAATAACTTTGACAGTGCTGTTGTTCGTTAGGTGTCAAGATTTACACCACATTATATATACCATATATCATATTCACATGATGCGATATACTGTTTCAGGTGTGTATAAGTGCATAGTTTTGCTACTTAATTTAAAAGTATTCCCTTTAATATTCCTCTTCCAACAGGTGAAGGGTTTATCTACATGCTTTCTTACATACCTCAATCAGTTTATTTGTCGTTTAATTCACAAAATAATTTATGTAGATGTGTATTGGTATAATATTTGTAATATATTATCTTTCTATAAGCCTTATCGTGATACTTTTTAAGTTATGAGCAAAAAACTACTCGGGACGCAAGGGATACGAACACTTTCTGTCGTAACTGGAGTTATGTTGAAAGAGAATAAAATTTATATAATACGTTCAAAATCTTTACAGTAAAGGTAATCAGTTTCTAAATGCTGGTAACTTTACACGTGGTTTGGGGTTCACCACGTTAATATTTGGTAACACACACATGCGAGTGAGACGGCATTACGAGAAGTTACTGAAAATCTTTCCCACCACTGAGAGTCTATTTTAACACCGTATTCACTATATGGGAGGAGAGTTGTATATTATCTTGTTGGAAATTGTATAGTCCCCCATCCCCTGGAATAACAGTAGTTATAATCCTTGACTTATTAAATTTGATCACGTTGTTCAACAAGATACGGAAAATGGAAAGCCAACTTCAAAGAAAATTTTAAATTTTAGCCTCGCCATAATGGCTCATAAAATGTCTTTAAGTTGGTTGTTGTTGTTTTGGAACAGCCATTTTTTTTCTTTCTTATTTTTGTCTTTATTTCTAGGATCATTAAATAAAATATGTCAAATGATTGACGTAAGATTATCAGAATCTCAATAGCAATATTCTGCAAAGACAAAAATTCATATAATAGTTTTAATTCTCAGTGTAAAAAATTTGAAGCTCTTACTTATTTCACCAACCAGTTAAACATGCAAATCTCTTGTGCTGAGATACAAACGTTAACACTTTTACACTTAAAATGTATTTTGATAGGTATCTATCTCCTATCACACAAAGCTATCTCAATTACTCTTTGCACTCTAAGCTTTGCTGAAAAATATTTTTGTAATTAGTGCATCAGTCTTTATACCCTATCAACTTTATGCTTTTTCTAAACATGTGCATATCATGTGACTGTTCTCCACCAGTAGTGGCACATCTGTCTCCCTCTACTATTCCTTCTTACTCCTCACTTTCAAGAATTGACCTGTTCTAAGTGAAGAACACCAGCCATGAGGAGGGTGGATGTGAATTACCAATGGGAAATTATATTTTGATGTCAAAAAATAACTTCTGATGTGGTATTATCTTCACTCTATAAAGGTAAAAGGGTCAGTTAAGAAGCACAGCAGAATAACTAACTATCCAGAATGAACAGATGTACTCTGAGATGAATAAAGCCCATAAATGGGGTACTTCTGGAACAGGTATGTTCTTTACACAGGAAGGTGGGAATGAAAGTAGAATGTGTGAAAAATGGAACAACAGGTTCAAGCATTAGTCATGTATAAATAAATGTAAGTGCAATGAACTATATACTTTCTCACCCTCAACAGTACAGATTCTATAACTCATTTGTAACCACAAGATTGTGGATAAGGCATGTAGACCAATATACACACACACACACACACACACCAACAATCAACTGTAAGTAGAATACCATCATTGTTTGTTCTCTTGTCTTCCTGAGAGACAATCAGTCACACTATGATGGTGTTACAGAACAGTTGCCATCTCTATTTTTTCATTTTGGGGATTTTAACAGACACTCCCCTGTGGAGTAGTACTAATATATACATGAGGGATTGTTCCATTGAAAATATGTTCTCAGATCACAACCTATCTCTCTTCAGTAGTGGTTCTTTTCCCTATTTCCATGCACCTAGTCAGTCTTTTACTGCTGTGGATCTACGTATCTATCTGTTCCCCTTCACTTTTCTTGAGAGATGACAATGGTAAGTGGTACAGTGAAACTACCCATTGTTTTAAGAGAGAATGGCTGTGGTCAGTGCCCTCTTACTTAAGTGCCATGGTGGAAGTTGGACCAGATTGACTGACTTTTTTTACCACTCTTTTGGAACTTGGTCCTGCAGTCCTCAGTCTTCCATCTGTTAACAACTGCATGGAGGCAGTAAGTAATTGCATAATTCAAGCAGCTGCCAGTATGCCAACTGTATAACATTTCAAAAAAGTTATTTTCTCATTCTTTAGTAAGAAGAGATATCATCCAATTTTCACAACATCAGTAATTGTAAAAAACATTACAATGTATCTAAGAATGGTTTTGTAATAGTACTGACATCATTGTTGTTTAATGAAAGGAGAGATCAAAAGAAATCTGTATGTATGTCATATCGAAAGAAATAATAGTGTCTGTAACTATTTGTTAACAACAGCTTAGCATTCTTATGTTAGTTCCTGTTAAACTATGTTGAAGCATACTAAATAACCCTATCCATCTGTTAACAGGATTAAAATTATATATTTCTATATCAGTTCCTGTTGAACAAGTCAGAAATTGTGTTATCATCAAGATTAAAAGTGATGTAACATTAACAGTTGCCTGTTGAAAAGTCTAGGAATATGTTAAACAGTTTCTTTCAAGGTTAAACATTGGTTCATGTTATACAATCTTGGAGTTAAACAGCTGATACCAAAACTAAACGTTAGTTATTTTCAACAAAATTCATACATAGTAAACAGCTGGTTCAAAACCTAAACAAACATGAGACACACAGTTGCCACCACTTCTAAGCATTGCTTCCTGTTGAACACAAGTAACACATATTAAAAGCTGTTACCAAGATTTGTTAATTTCTTCTATACTCTCTGTGTTGAATTTCTTTAAACAGAGAGTGAGATTGTCATTGAATGGTTTGTAAAAGATGATCTCATTTTGTTTTTTCTCTTAAATATACAGATCTTTTTTGGGCATCATTACTGGCATTTCCAGATCTACATTTGCTGCTAACGTACATTACAAATGCACTGAGAGCTCTTTCTATTTACATTTTAATTATTTCTATCTTTCTTGGTACAAACACTACCTTTCAGGGTCAATTCCTACATTTGAGATGTCTATACTCTGACATTACAAACGACATTACTCGTTATTTCTACACATCAGAATTATCCCAACAACACCAATAAAAAGGCTAAACTTGCCACATTCTTCATTGCAAGCTGTCTCTGGTCTAAAGACAAACCACATAGTGACAGAGATCCTTTAGTCTTTACATACCTTCCTTCAACTAGACAGAGTAGTAGAACTATCCAATGCAACATTACCTTACTGACAAGAGAAAACACATCTCTCGACATTTTTATCACTCCACTTTCAGTTTCTTTCAAATGTAAAAGGAATTTCAAAGACTGTCCAGTAAATTCCAAATTACAGACAGAATCAATCACCTTCACTTGTACAAACTGACAGAACTGGTCTGTGTTGGCGAGCTATTTGTCTTGCATGTGATTATATCACTAACTTATCGAATCTCTCCAGTTCTACCTTTCACGTAAAAGCCCAATTTAAATCCGACTGCATTACTTATTTATTTGCTTTACTGGACGTAAACATCTCTGAATTGTATGCAATGACACCCTTAAACCCTCAGATCCCAAACACCTCAACTTTCCAAATCACAATGGCATTGGTGACATGAGTGTACTGGTATTATGACATGATCCCCACAAAAAAGTATAATTGCAAAATCCAAGAACATAAACTTATATTTAACTAAATTTTTGCACCACATGGAATTAATAAATGTTTTTTTAAAGTGATTATTATCTTCCTTGTATTTCACTTTTCCACTCCTGTTACCATGACATCATATACATATATTCCCTGATCAATATTCTTTTCACTATAAAATTATTTTTTTACTCATGGAAAAATGTTATTTACAGAGTTGTGAGAGCATCATACAATTTTTTATATATTTTTTTTTCGTTTGTGTGTGCTATAAATGAAACTAGTGATAAACTGTCAATGACATAGATAATAGTTTTTATTTACTTTATACAAACAGACAAAGAAAGATAACAGCTGTTGCACATCAATTAAAAGCACAAAAGATGTTTGTTCTGAGATTTTTTTTCAAATAATTTATGAACAAACTTATATAAATTAGTGAGAGGTTATGATGACTGTGGAATTAGTGTATCCAGTGTAGTTAAACTGAATGAACAATTATCAGTGCTAGATTTTACTTCTTACAGTAGAGTTACCCTGGATGAAATAATGTCTCCATTAATAAATAATATGAAATTGAAAAGTCCCCTTATTCATATAATGCTAATCATAGTACAATATATATGCACCACTTACATATTAGATTTGTTTCTTTTTATATAACTTCTGTTTGTGTATGTATGTGGTTTATTAAGAAATTCCAACTTTTAGTAACATGTGCACTGTTGCAACAAGGAAAATATATAGAGTATAATGCAACTGAAAATAACGCACTTTGCAACTTAATTATTCAGATATGTTTATATGAAATTTAGTAGTCGAGTCACATTTATAAAAATAATTTATATGATCCCAGTGAATTAACACGCAAAGTCTATCAATTTATAAGATTTAAATTGGAAAACGGTCAACAAAGTATAGTGATGTGTTTTAAACTATTTTGATTTGAAATTCCAAATAAACTTTATCATAAACCTAATTTTGTTGGTGAACAATGAAATATTAGATACAACTGCATGTGTGTGAAAGTCAGCACCTGTGTGTGTAATCTTATAGAAGAAAGTACATTTGTTTTATTCATGACATTTACTTTTCTCATAACGTTTTCAAATGCATTTGGGAACGCAAACTCATCCACATAAGAAAAAGCCTCGAATTAAGACAAATAATATTTACGTTTTAAAATTTCTCT